>NC_047524.1:25252632-25552632 GCF_902827115.2 Pseudochaenichthys georgianus
AACAACAAAGAATGCATTCCAACAAGTATTGTGCGTCTGTGTCTAAAGCCCTTGTTGCCAATGTTGTGATTCACACCTTATTCTCCAAATATCAAACAAATATCCTCCTCCAATAGTTTCCAGCTGTGCACAGAATTCAAATGAATACTGCTTTGTCAATGGTTCTGAATCTAGGCGCTACAAGCTGTTTAATAAGAAAAAGTACACATTTTGATCAATAACGGATTGAAGATGGTAAACAGAGTTTCTCTTAATGTTCTGCAGTGGGTCCTTTCCCACAGGAGTGTGATGTTGTGTAACTCAGACAGAGTTCCAGTTCTGACCACTTCTTCTTCTGTCTGGTTATTCAAGAAAATGCTCGAGCAATAATTTAAACCTTACAATAAATATTTAAGATGCACCTTTTCTCTATGAGTAAAACAAATGAATAACTGCGGAGGTTTTTGTAGATATGTTGGTGTTTACTTCTGGTGCACAGTCTTCAACACGGAAAAAATGAGCGAGTTTTTTTTGTTTGAGGTGTTCTGATGAAGTTGCGCAGTGGCATCAGTGGCAGCTCAGTGTCTCCGCCCCTCTTTTCTCAACAGGAGAACAGTCTGGATGTGAAGGCGTGGGAGGAGCACACCTTCCTGTCCCATGGTGCCCTGCTGGCCAAGAGCTGCCAAGCTGCCATGGAGCTGGCCCAACACGACAAGGAGGCCCAAAGTATGGCCTACACGTTCGGCAAACACCTGTCCATGGGCCACAAGGTGAGTCGCCTGATCCCCCCCCATATATTTTTAATATTCCACAAAAGTTTTTGAATTTTGGGATATTTTATATTTTATCCAATGAGGTTTGAGGATTTGAACCCAAGGTGTCAGGGGCTTTGATATAGCTTTTCTTCACTCCTGACCACTGTACGTAAAAAGGTATTTTAATTTTAAGGTACTAGTAGGTTTACACATACGAGTAATTTGCTTTGGTAGAATGCTATGTAATGTTACTGCGCCATGCCAATGCTCAGATCAATATGTATTTTGAACGGCCAGATTTTGTTGGTACTGGCTTAAAAACCATGTGTATCCCTCCCACTCTCCTGCTGCGGCCCCCTGCAGCGGCCTGTCTGCAGGCCCCAGCGGCTACAAGGAATCTCAGCGGGGGGACAGAAATGATGTGTTTGAAGGACAAGCATCAGGCTAGCTGTGCCTTACAGTGTCCTGTTCCTGCTCGTTAACAGCTTCACTCAGTGTTCTCTCCCCTGTGCGGCTGTAATTGGTGTCTGGAGGTGTAATCTAAGTCTGAATGTGCTCCATCTCCTGCAGCTCAACTCTGACCTGCTGCCGTTTGTAAAGAGCAGCGCAGGAGAGTCTGCGACATTCAGCTTTAGCGCCGCCCCCGTTGTTTTCCACCGTCAGATTGTCGGGCAGGAGCGGTGGAGTCAGCAGCTGCAGCAGGTAGGAATGGCACCACTGCAGAAATGACATCATACATACGTCCTACATGTGTTCTTTGTTTGAAAGGAAGGTTAACCCTAACCCTACAGGCTCTACGGCAGGGGTCTGCAACCTTTTTGACCAAAAGAGCCATTTTGCTCCCTTTTCCAAAAAAAATGTTTGTCTGGAGCCGCAAAACATATTTCATAGCTTGATAGCTTATAAAGTTGTATTTATTGTTATATCATAGACAAAAACTACAGTTTTGTTGCATTTATTATTTATTACATGATATAAAACTGTTAACCTCTAATAAGAAACAAAGAACTCTTATAAGGAGAATTAAAAATAATACACAGGCCTACTTTAAAATAAATGAAACGCAGCACTTGGGGAGTCCTCTGCGCATTTGAAGGGGAAAATATATAATTAAAATGGGCCCACTTTGAAATGAATAAAACATATATCTGCACCCTAAAAAGAGTTAAAGGTAGGGTAGGTAATTTTGGAGGAACCAGCTTGAGTGCGCTAGGATTTGAAAATACACAACCGGAAAAAATCTGCCCCTTACTTCAGACTTCGGCCCATTCCCAAACCGCCCCCTACACCCTACCCCTCCGTTTGCGCGTTCACGCAGAGGGTCCGCCATATTGAGGGCTGTTCCAAAGCAACGAGTGTGGAGGGGGAGTGGGCTATCAAGCCCTCAAACAGCGAGTCTGCAGCGGTGCTGACTTGAGACCGGTCTCTACCTGACCGGAGTCACGCTGTGTGTGTCCGTCAGGAAACACGCTGTTTACAAGTAGTTCCAGCAAACATCCACTGATAAACTGCGATGTTAACAGCCTCATGATAACCATATGTTTTTAACTTAGGATCAAACTGTGTTTAGGTGTTTAGTCTAGAAAAAGGTAAATGTGTGCATTTTATTATAAAGTTGTGTATATTTACAGACCGTTGCAAAAACTGAAGCTTATACACATCAGGTTTAAAACTAAAAGAGCTTTGAAACACAATGAAAGATGTTTGGAGTTTTATTTGAGTTATTCATTTAAACTTTTTGTCTAAGAGATGCTGATTTGAAACCGTTGTTACATACAGTTACGGCATTTCCTGTTTCTGCCGGAGAGAAGAGAGGCCGTCCCAAAGCTTGCTGCTGTGTTTACTCCCTCCATCTGACAGGAGGAGCCTCGTTGAGCTGCGAGTGTGGCTACAGACGGAGTTCACTCCGTCCGGAGGGGTAGGGTCGAGGGAGTGGTTTGGGATTGGGCCTTCCTCATGGGAGCCTGCCTGCAGACCTCCACTCTCAGGACAGTTCCGGTGCAGGCTGCACTCTCAGGACACCTCCACTGTCATACAGGAAGTGACGATTCTGACGCGTTTTTTTCCCGCCCACCGAAGGACTCGTTTGATGGAATTTTTCAAATCACAATGGAGACTCATCACGGAGGTGATGAGTCCGCCCACCGTGCACTTTGGGTCGGGCCTTGGTCAAGCCCTTTTGACCCCCCCAGCCTGGTTCTCGTAAAAGTTTTTCGCTCAAATTACACCATGGAGGAATGTAACGGGAGTTAACAGGGGACTCTGCCCGCCTCACGAGTGCCTATTTTCAGACACCTTTTTTCCCCCCATTTTCCGGGGACATTACCCAGTCTCGGGTGTCCCCCACGGCCTTTGTCCAGCCCCCCCCCCATCCATATATTAATGGATTTTGACAATTATTGTTGCATTTTTCTCCTCTCCTCTCACTGATCGAATGGCGAACGCGACCCACACCTTGGTATGTAGTTAATATCAGTTAAGTATCACTTTTCATCACTTAGATTGATTGAACTGTTCTGCCCTTACAGCGCGTATCCCTATGCGTAGCTAGACAGTTAGCTAACATTTAAAAGTCCTCCAATAAAGATGCAAGGTTTTCTTTCTTGACTTTACTGTTCTTCTTTTACCTTACCGTAAAACTGTAACAATACAGAAATAAAACACATAAGTATGCAGGCTTTACATAACATATAAGTAGCAGCACTGTACAAACGACACACATACTACTATTAGGAATTAGCTATCATTAGCATCACTATTAGCTAGCACACGTCAGAATCGTCACTTCCTGTACTGACAGTGGAGGTCTGCACGGAACTGTCCTGAGAGTGGAGGTCTGCAGGCAGACCCCTCTCGACTTATTTACAGAGCCCCTCCTCCAACACACACGAACGCGCACATGACCAATGAGGGCACGAGATAAGTTTGTGCACAGATGGAAGGCTGACAGGCAGGTAGGCCATCCAGTTATTTTAGCCGGGCCGGCTAAAATGATTGGTCGTGCTTTTTACAGTACTACGGCTTCCACAGATGACATATTTTAATGTATTTATTGTCAAAGCATTTAATATATTCATTGCTATCGGGACGTTAAGAGCATTCCATGGAATATAACAAAAAAATATGAGTTGTTATTTCAGATTATGTGTGCAGTGGATGCACATGATCTTTAGTTTGCTAGTTATTACGAAGATTACTTCAGGAAATTGTGTCGATACAACGTTTTCATTGTTACCAAGGTGGTTGCTATGGACGCTGCTATCGATATTATTTCTGTTATGTTGTGTAACTGTTTAATGGTGTAATCTTTATTGCTACCCCTTCCCCGTCAATGTATAGTGTTGGTCCACAGCGCAAACGTATTAGTTTAACAAAATCTGTATCTAAAATTGTGGCATAGATACGTTATTTGCCCTGTGCAATTCCAGTCTCACATCTCACATCACATCGTCATAAACAAATACCGGAAAACAGACCGAAAACACTTTATTCCGAGTGTGCTTGCTTTTCTCCTTGGAGGTCATCACATAACGGCATTGTAATACACGGTTCGGCTGCATTAAATGTTACATATCTGCCGTAGTTCTGTATTTATAGAGCCCTGATGAGAAGACTTCTAGACAAACATGAGGAACTGCCGCCAACACTGGAAACGTGACATGGATCTTTTCACACAATACATGTCCTTGCAGTATCAACACTAATTCGGCTGACTTTTATATTTGATCCAATTGGTAGATGGGCTGTATTTACACCATAAAGGTGCACAGCTGAAATAAAGGGACACCTAGTGGTTAAAGCATGTTATTGAATTTCATTATTTTTATTATTAGATATTAATAGGATCCCTATCAAGTATATTCATTACTCGTTATTCTCTACTAATAGTTAATTAAAGACTGTATATAATGACTATTTTTCACATCCCTTTCAAGATTTCAAGATTTTCTAAGGTTTATTGACATATGATATACACAAACGGTGTAGTTATGCAATGAATGAAAAACTTTGTGTATACCTCCAGCAATGTTAACTATGTTGAAGCACTTATTTTAACTGATATTATACATATGTATTATACTCTTATATAAGATGTATGTAGATAGTATAAGAAATGTGCAGAATATGACAGTTTAATGGTGGAGGTACACACATATTGATAGATGTCTTGTAATGCACTGTTGAGGAACCTGTGACCCAAGTGTTTCATCTCCGGCCTTGTCAGGTATTGAACAATCAATAAATAAAGAACACAGAATTATTCAATATGAAACACAGAATTTATGTGATTATACTAAATGATTTGCAAATAAACACCACTGCATATTTACAACTGTTACACATGCTGATGTAACGCAAATGTTCCAACTTGGGATCAATAAAGTACATCTTATCTTAAGATGATTGATGGCTACTGCCATATTTGCACAATGTGCCTCTGAACCTTGACAAGTGCATGTTTCAGGCTCATCAATGGACAACAGGAGGGGTCACAGACATAAGACCAGCTGTTAAAATAAAGCTCTTCTGACCTTAGCTGTCGTGTGGGTATACATTAATGCTGCCCATTATGGGCACAAGCAATTTTCACCCATTTATTAATTATGTTTTAAATTTGAGTGTTTCCTGTCCCCTAAACCTCCAGGGATGTACACAGTTTAATACTGGCCACTTCTTATTATGGGAAATACGAAAATGTCTTTTAAAACTACAACTCCCAGTAGAGACGTGCCATAGATAGAGAGCATGTTGCGAAACCACAATAGCCAGCATGTGTAGTTCTGGGGAGGGGGGGGGGGAGGGGGGGACGCGTGGACCCGTTCAAATCCAGTTTTGGACAGTCTGCCGTGGTTCCATCCCATTTCAAGTGCTGTTCGACGCTCTGCACACTCTCCCAATCACAGAGCTTGAGGACTATCACAGGGTTTGTCAAGCGAAGCGGAGAGAATACTTACTTCCGGGTGTAATATTCTGTAAAGCAAATGAGCTGCTCCGACCCTCGGTCCTGACGGACTCCAACGTGTGTTTATTAATCAAACAAATAAATAAACACAAGGATAATTATGTGTTATTGTTGAGTAAATGGAGAATTGCACAGGGGAAAATAACATATCTATGCCACACTTTTAGATGCGGATTTTGTTAAACTAATACGTTTGCGCTGTGGACCAACACTATACATTGACGGGGAAGGGGGTAGCAATAAAGATAACACCAGTAAACAGTTACACAACATAACAGAAATAATATCGATAGCAGCGTCCCTAGCAACCACCTTGGTAACAATGGACACAATTTTCTGAAGTAATCTTCGTAATAACTAGCAAACTAAAGATCATGTACATCCACTGCACACATAATCTGAAATAACAACTCATATTTCTCGCATCAAATGACATCAAACGCATTTAATGGCCAAACTAACTTTAAAATAGGCATTTTACACCGAGAATAAAACGAAGTTCGGCCATGTTTCTTTTTTCTGGCAGGGAGAAATTTGACGCCAGCTATTGGAATGAATGGTGAAAAAAACGTAGGGATCTTACAATTTCAGAGGGCGTTTTTGTAGAAATACTACGTCCTGCGTTGTGGACCAACGTAGTTATTACATGTTTTTTTGTGAGACTGGGTTGGTTATTCGCCTGCAAGAAAAAGGCGCTGGTGGCGGGACCGTAGCAGGATATGATGCATATTTTAGTTGACCTAATTAAAACCGTTATGTTTTTTATGTATGTGTCACAGTATCACCTCAAAATAAAAGATACGAAATATTATCAACCGTGCAACAAAATATAAATAGTCATACAAATACTTTTATTTTATTTCCTTCTTAGCTCAAGGGAGCCAGAGTAGAGGGCTTAAAGAGCCTCATGCGGCTCGAGAGCCGCGGGTTGCCGACCCCTGTTCTAGGGGATGTGTTACGTGCCAAATGAGTAGCTGTCTGAGCTCAATTTGCATAATCTCAAAGTGTAACAGGTTTTTTTAGCGGTTTAATGTGTAACATTTCAACATTATAATGTCTCAAAAAGACTATGTTGACAAAACTATGAAACCAAGAGAAACCAGATTTTGATCAAGTTAATGGTCCGTTTCATTTATCCCCTTTGAGCCTGTGTCCGTGTCATAAACTGACTTGTCATACAGATGTAAGCCACTTTATTACAAGACATTTTAGATCTTGTTTTGTTTTTTTTACTATAACACGATAAATGATTTTTACTCATGTTACGTATGGATCAAACATTTCAGAAAAACAACAGCATTTTTCTTCAACAAGCAACCAAACTGTCAATGCAAGCAGCCTGGATTTTTAAGAAGTTTTAGCCTTGAAAATAAGGGGAAAAAGAAAGCCTTGGAGGTATTTTAATGAATGAATGTTCTAATAATAATAATGCTTTTTTTTTAAGAGTGCTTTTCTACAAACTCAAAGACACTTTACAGAGTCAAAATCATAGCTTAAACCAATGCAATTAGATTTTTATAGTTGGTACATTTTTTAAGATGAGATTCATTTTCTTTTTCTTCAAAAATGTAGTCAATTTCAAAAGATGTTTGTTTTTCAGTATATCTTTTTTTAAACATAATTTATTTCCCAAATGATATATTTAAAAAAATGCATAATTTATTACAAAACAATATTCAGTTCAATCAAAATGGACTTGATTTAAAAGTTGTTCCTCCTAATGTTCTATACCCTTTGAATCCTGTGTACTGTCACTGATAATGACTCTCTCTTCTCTTCAAGGTAAAGACACGGAGGAATGAACTGGATTACTCAAAGGTAAGCCCGTGGTTTATGTATTCCTTTATTCACAATCTGAACTCCACTATGTTAAAAAATGCTTGTACCCAGATATGCATCCTCAGTTGCCTCTGTGCTGCGTTTAAGCTTTTATCATTTCACCTTCATATATTCACCTGTTTACGAGTCGGCAAGGCCTCTGACAGAGAGAGGAACAGGGCATTTTCTTGCTGTAACATATATCAAAGTTGAGAAACAAGCTTCCCAAAGTCAATGTGTGAGGGGTGATCGCTGATCGGGGTGCAAGAGGAGAGCGGAGCTGCAGAGGAGGGGTCTGATGGTGGTGTGGGGGTTATCTGGTCCCGCCTGAAACCAGAGCAGGAAGGATTAGTTACCGAGGCCTATTTACGGAGGAGACACCGAGGCTCTGAGACAGTGGCATTGTGAGAGAATCTCCTTCAGCAAAAAAGGGGACAGAGGGAGAGGTTTGAAGGGAAGGAGAGATGAGGGGACACAAGGAGGAAAGCTGAGAGCAGCACACGGGGAGGGATACCATTTTGGGGAGGAACAAGAAAGACCTTGAGTGTAAAGTTTTTGATTCAGAACAGAGATGGGGGCGCATAACTGCAGGAACTTTGTCATGTGCTTTCATCTCCATCATTTTGATTTAATAACTATCATTGTTTGCAGAAACTCCCATTTTACAGCTTTTCCATTTGGGTGAAAGCAAGTTCTATGGAAGCAATAAGATTACAATTAAAGTGTAATATGTACTAGATTACATTTATAGTTATAGTATTATTTTGTTACCTTTTTAGAGGTATTAAAACGAATATCTAGAAATAATGACTGACTATTGAAAGAATTAAAACGTTCTAATAATATTGACTATGTTGCGGTATCAAGTGATGATTTCAATGACTGATCTAATTATCCCTGCTGTCGTGTTCGTTTCTCCCCCTTTAGTGTTCCCGCTTAGATTTGACCGTACAAAAAACATTAATCATCACCAATTTTGATTGAACCCCCTTTTAATCTGTAAACAATGTCTCAGACTACTGGTTTACGTGAATAAGTAAATTAACATTTAGTACATTTTGGGTGTGTACTATCTGATGGATAAACATAATCTAGGGTTACCCATTCATTTGCTATGGCAGTCATTTTTGAACAGGAACATCATAGGTGTTACAAAGTGAACTAAACCACTCAAAATTCAATGAAAGTGGTGATCAGCAATTTGATATGTTCAAATGCCTTCTGCGGAGGCCTTAAACACATTATTTATGATTGATTCAAGTAGGAAATCGGTCACATTTGACCCGAACATGACAGCAGGGCTAAAAATGACTCACAGAATCTTTTTTTTTACATCACATTGGCAGAAATGGGCTTCCATAGGTTCCAAAATTGGTGAACGTGAATATTATCTAAAGACATTAATATTCACACTAATAATAAAATAAAATCTGACTACATTGAAAAAGGGAGGATGACTTACTTTTGCCTAAAGCCTTTCAGAAGCTTCAACCCATTCACTGAGATAGTGATTAGATCAGTGAGTAGAATTAAACAAAGTGAATAAAAAGCATCACGCAACATGACTCTCTTCATGTAGGGACATCAGAAAATGGATGGATGTGGAACTTATAAGGTCAACTGAGATACAGGATACATTAAGTCAATGCAGAACAAATAACAAGTGGGACATGAGGGTGGAACATATTTTAGTTTTAGAATAGAATAGAATTCCTTTATTGTCATCGCACCAGGTACAACGAAATTTAAAAAAGCAATCCTCGCAGTGCATTTCCACATAAAACGAATAAATATATATCTATATAAACATATACACACATAAACATATGCTCACACATCCATACCAACATGCATACATACAGTAAGCAGAGCAGGTGATGCAGAGTTCAGCACCCGCAGGCTTTGTTAAAGAGGAAAGGCCTTCGGGAGGTTAAAACGCCCTCAGCAAAAGATGTCCAACACACCAGGAGAGAGGCACAAAGAGACACCCACATTCTCCCAGTCTGAATACTCAAGCTGTTGGTTAGGGCTGATCTGACATCATGTTTTCACTTATAAAATGTATATGTTGTGTGTGTTTGTAAGTCCCAGGTCTTGTATACAAAGACACTATTGTGTCATGACACAGATCAATCAGATTAATGATAAAAACCTGGAGGACATTATTCAACTTCTGAAATCCTCCTCCCGCTGCCTTGATATTATTCCAACAGGATGTTTTTCGTTGCATGGCCTCAGATCTACTTCATATAGTAAACAAATCTCTTCACTCAGGTATTTGTCCACAGGCCCTGAAAACTGCAGTCATTAAACCGCTCTTAAAAAAGAATAATCTAGATGCTTCAGTAATGAACAATTACAGGCCCATATCAAACCTCCCATTTCTAGGTAAAATCATTGAAAAAGTTGTTTTTCAACAGTTGAGTAACTTCTTGCATTTAAATAACTGTTTCGATGTGTTCCAGTCAGGCTTTCGTCCAAACCACAGCACTGAGACTGCTCTTGTAAAGGTCTTCAATGACATCCACTTAAACACAGACAGTGGCATAACTTCAGTGTTAGTATTATTAAATCTCAGTGCTGCGTTCGACACTGTTGACCACAACATATTACTAGACCGACTGGAAAACTGGGTGGGACTTTCGGAAACAGTTCTAAATTGGTTTGAATCCTACCTAAAGGACAGAAACAACTTTGTTTCTATAGGTAAATACACATCGGAGTTGAGAAATATGACATGTGGGGTACACTTGTCCATGCTTTTATCTTCAGTAGACTCGTCTACTGCAATGGTGTCTTCACAGGTCTCACTAAAACATCTATTAGAAAGCTGCAGCTGATTCAGAACGCCGCTGCTCGAGTCCTCACTGACACTAAGAAAGTGGATCACATCACTCCAGTTCTGAAGTCTTTACACTGGCTTCCTGTGTGTCAAAGAATAGATTTCAAAATACTGCTGCTGGTTTATAAAGCACTGAATGGTTTAGGCCCAAAATACATTTCTGACCTCCTGCTAAATTATGAACCATCCAGATCTCTCAGGTCTTCAGGGACTGGTCAGCTTTCTGTCCCCAGAGTCAGAACTAAACATGGAGAAGCAGCGTTCAGTTATTATGCTCCAAATATCTGGAACAAACTCCCAGAAACCTGCAGGTCCGCTGCAACTCTGACTACTTTTAAATCCAGGCTGAAGACTTATCTTTTTGTCTCTGCTTTTAATTGAACTATTCATATCTTAGACTGCACTGTAACTTTTATCCATGTATTTTTTCTTTTAATGTTTAATTTATTAGCTTTTCTTTTTAATGACTGATTTTAAATGCCATTTTCTTAATGTCTTTCATTTGCTATTTCAGTGCTATATAAATAAACTTGCCTTGCCTTGCCTATTGAGAGTGAAGGTTCTTTTTTTGTAACTAGATGTACTTTGACAGCAGTTTAAAGGCGCTCAATTATGCTTATTGCCCTAATGTTTGTATGTTGTGTCTCTACTGTGACATGTCTCCATGCTTTAATGTTCAAAAAGCTCTTTATTTTTCTCATACTGCCTGTACTGCAGCACCTCTTTTCACCCTCTGTCTGAACCAGAGCCCAGTCTGCTCTGATTGGTTAGCTGGCTGGCTCTGTTGTGATTGGTCAACTGCTTAGGCTAAAGGGCGGGACTTCTCTATCACGTACAATTCGTAAGAGTGCTAGCCAATAGCAGCATAGGTGTTACATAGTGATGTCACTATGTTAGTAGGGGTGTAACGGTATACGTATTCGTACCGAAATTAATCGGTATGGGCCCTTCGGTTCGGTACAGGTGTGTACCGAAGTGTACGAACGAATATAACGTTAAACGTAAAAAATTGAGAACGTAAACAACTTTTTGTAAGTAATCTCAGGTGCTGCGTCGCAGCATTCAGAGTAATTTGCTCACATTGGGTTCAGCACGTCATAGAGCGACCAAGTCATTTCATTGGACGAGAGGCATACTATGAGAGCTGGTCACAGGGATGCGTTCAAATGTAGTCAGTCATTTGAGGAACTGTCGAAATGTCGAACGCAGATAAAGTTGAGCTCGAAAATCCTCCAGCATCATTGAAGTCTCCGGTTTGGGAACATTTTGGTTTCGCAGTTACGTAAAAGGATGACGGACAAAGACAGGTGGACCGAACCAAAGCTGTTTGTCGGCATTATTCAACTCAAATTGGTTACGCGGCTGGCAATACATCAAACTTGCACACTCATTTGAAAAGGCATCATCCGAACGTGAATATCACCGGTACCAAAAGAAAAAAGACTGAAGTGCAAACCCGACTCCCACTAGCATTTAAGCCTCCACCACTCGCAAAAAGTTCAGACCGAGCCAAAGCTATTACAAATGTCAAATATCCTTATGTTGCCATGGTAGCAAAGCGCTACCTGGCTGTATCTGCTACCTCTGTCCCTAGCGAGAGGGTGTTCTCCACAGCAGGAGACATAATTAAAAACCCCCAAAAAATATTTTATGTTTTGTGATAAAAAAAATTGCTGTACCAAACCGTGACCTATAAACCGAGGTACGTACCGAACCGAAATGTTTGTGAACCGTTACACCCCTATATGTTAGGGAAGTAAACAAAGGTGTCCAATGGAGGCATTTTTAAGGGGGAGAAAACTCCCTCTGGAGGGAACTTTGGGATTGTAGCCGTAACAAAGCTATATTACAGACTACAGGAAAGGGGAAACCCCAAGGAGCATAATAGGGCCTCTCTAAAATAATTCACATATTACGGCAATAACATTGAAACATAAAAACATTATATAATAAAGTGTGTGGGATAAAGTTATCACACACACTTTCAATATCTTTGGGCAAGTACATATAATAACATCATCATTTTGGCACATTTAAGTTGCTGTGCAGTGATCTGATGCCACAATGAACAGACAGCAGAGACAGAGGATCTGTGAGATGAAAGGTTAGAAACATAAGATAATAAAACATTCTGTGCATTCGCTACTAATCTTTTAAATATAATTCACCGCGATGAGTCTGACATGTTCCCCATGTAGTTAAAAGCAGTAGGCTGCCTCCAGCGGTGCCGGGGCAGCGTGCAATAACCGTACATGATTGTGTTATACAGTGGCTCTCTGCTTTGCTTCAGTTCAATCCAGGTACTTAAAGAGTCCCTTACTTTAAGGGTAACTTTCGCTGTCTCTTTAACACTTTGCAGCTGGATAGTAACAGGAGTGACACTAACGGTGACAAACTAACGTGTGTTTTCATCCCTCGACAGCTTTTGGCAGCGGTTAAGTCGGAGAAAGGCGTGAGCACAGCAATGGACTTATGCTGTTACCATGGCAACAAGGCTCTGGAGGCCATCCAGGCTTTCCCCTCCTCCGAGGCTCGATCCGGCTTGGAGAACATCGCCTCTGCCATCACCAAATTCTGACCTGTGGTCACACACACACGTACACACACAGAGTGTCTTTGTCCGCAACAGGATGAGGAGCACTGAACTGTTGACACTTACGAAACAAATCAACTTATTTTGTGCCAGGTGCCGACTGCTGGAGAAACGGTTTTGCTCTGCCGGGGATGACGGTGTGCATCAGAAATGCAATGGCTGTATCCATAATGGTCATCTTTAAAAACAAGGAATAAAAACACATTACTTCAGCATCATGTCATGCATTGTGTCGGCTCCAACACGTACCTTCCTCTCCGGGTGGAGAAAATCTCACGCCAAGCTGCATTAAAAACCTGGCAGTTTATTACCACCTGGCTTATCAGCTAGGGCACATACCAGGCAGAACGTAATGTAAGATGTTTTGTAGTATTGTTATTGTCATCTGGAAAATGTGCCATGAACGGCAGCTGATCACTTCACCCAGGTTCACCCGCTCATTACTGTACACCTCAGAGGATGCTGAAACCATAGCTGCTGGATGTAGTGGGTGTGTGCTAAATTGAAGAGAAGCTTAAATCCAGAAATGTCTCAAAGTCATGTTCTAGCAGGTTTTAGGTTTTTTTTAAGTCGTTTTGCGGGATGTTCTCTTCACAGAGGGAAAGGGCATGAATCAGGAATAATGTCATCTGTGTTGCCTTATTATGTCTGTCCCCACACCTGTGTATGTGATCCAAGTGGACCCAGGGGCGGGGAAAGGTCACACAGCCTCTCCCCTTGGCCCAGCCAGCGAGCGCATTGAAGCTCCGCCAAGCAGTAATTATTAATGAAGAGACCTGAGCAAATGGACAGGAAATGCAGAGGTATTGATTGGGCCGGCTGCCCTGCTCCAAGCCGTACAGGCTGGCGCCAGCCTGGTGGCCTGTGGTTTCCCAGGCTGCTGTCTGCAGAGGGGGGAGGGGGGGCAGTCAAGGTGTGAAACCAGGCCACTGTGGCAGCTGTGTGTCACATCCAGGCCACACCTGAAGGACGGAGCATCAGAGACGGGACGAGAGGAGATCTAGGACTAAGCCTTAGGGAACATACCTAACACAAAGGGTTCTGTGTAGTTCAGCAGATAATGTTGGTACAACCACATGTGTTTGATTTTGAATTTGGATAGCAAGAATCATGAGAATCAAAAGAGACAACTCAAAAAGAGTTTAATTTGAGAAGCTGATTAAGGATTTAACCATGCTAGCAATTTGTTCCTAGGCAGTGTACATTCACTACTTTGGTCGAGACGAACCTATGTATCACTGTATTAGAGGGAGTGTTATATGACATTCACAATCACAGTCCCTAAAGGATGAATCTTCCTAACTTTGGTTTAGCAGCCCTTTGAATTTAGCGCTCATTAGCAAATGTTAGCATGCTAAATGATGTTGGCGTTTGCACAAATTGCAGCTTGTCTGTACGCTCTTAGTCTTGTATATTGAATGGATTTGCAAAGAAAAACTACAACACAACTTTTCAAGTGCCTTTAAAGGGGAAAGGAAACACCAATTACAGTTATAATATTCCGGTAGTTTATTCATTTTACAATGGATATTGATCGTAATATTTATTGTATATGATATTACTCGCCAAAAGAAAATTAATTATCTGCCGGCTGGGTGGGGAATTCCGGGACCAGGCCGCCGCCATTAGGGGAGTCCCAAATGGTGACGTCACTGGCTGTGTTTTCGCTCCACCGAAAGTCAACACAACGTAGCAGATATGGCAGCGATGGAGGAATTTTGCAATGAGATCGACGTTTTGAACGATGAATTTGACTATTCGTCGGGAGATGACATTGATGTGGAAGCATCTACAGTTACCAGGCATCCCATGGCCTATGCTTATGAACCGATTCGGTCGAATAGAGTGGCATACGATCCGGAATAAAAAAATAAAAAAAACACAATGCTAACAGTGAGCCTCTGAATTAGCCCCGAGCGAAAATGCTAACCTATTACTGCACCGATAGCTCCCTTATTACTTACCCTAGCCGCACATCCAACACATCGGAAGATACAAACTCGCGAGGTTATCCACAAAAACGTACATCAAAACAAGTGGCGCTAGGTACTAACATACGCCAGGCTAACGGCTTACCTTCCTCATTGTCTGGTCTAAACTGGTCTTCAATGGCATTACAACGATAAAAACGATGATGTAGTTAATCCATAGGTTAATATCCAATGGGGCTGTGTCCCCTTTGAAATGTTCTGATAATCTATAAGCAATACAACTGCAATTCCGTTATCTGCTGTCCGCTCTGTGCTCCGTGCGCTCTGGGTCCTGCAATACCATCCATCAATAGCAATACTAGCCTTTTTAGGGCTGTTTTCGACAGATGAGCGTGTGTATGCCAGTTTAATTAGTTGAGCTATAGAACACCCCCAATTCTCTATTGTGCGTCATAATAATAGCTACCATTTAGTTTGGACGCGATTGCGTTAATTAATAAGGTCACACTGTGTCAGTAAATACATGTGTGAGCTAGTAATCTGGTAGTGCTGCAATATTTACCTCTCTCTCGGCAGCTGAAGCAACTCGTTTGGTGGCTCGAACTTCACGTTTGTTGACACTGTCATTGTCTTGCGCGGCCGACGTGCTGGGACGGTCGGTGTTCCCGACTGCATACGTTGAGAAATCGAATATTGTGGGAACAGATCCTGGCTTCAAATCCAATGTTTTGTATTGAACCAGGCATCCAGACTGGACTTTGAGCAGCTTCTCATCCTTTAGTGGCAGCCTATGGAAATGTACTTCTTCCTTCTTTGTATAAAATCCATTTGTGCAGCCTGGGGCAATACAATAAACTCCTGACGACGACCGTTTTCTTGTAATGTAAACTACTGGTGCATTGCACGCCATGTTGTTTGTTATTGAGCTTTGGCCCAGGAAGCCGTACCCAATCAGTGACGTCACTGGAAAAGTCCCGGAGCAATGGAAGGGCCCATGGTCATTAGGCACGTATTTCAAAAAGTAAATTCGCGTATCTCGATCGTTTACATTGGAAATAGACTAGATAAATACATTTCCTAATGGTAATATTGTCGCATGGAAAGCAGTTTGAAAAGTGTTTCCATTTCCCTTTAAGTTGCACCAATATAGCAACTTTTTAAAAAAATGTTATTTGTCATTTATTAAAAATGCTACATGAATTACGTTTTTTGCGGTGGTCAGAAAGTAAGCATCGCACCAGTTCCCTTAACGAAAAGCAAATGGTATTTTTCCTTTCCTTCAAATTTTTTTAAAAGAATACTCTCAAATAAAACCACTTTTATGACTTTTAAGCATAAAGGAAAACGCCAGAAGTACCAGCTAAGTCTAAGCTATAAACAAACAGTCGTATTTAGCACCTTGTTATCAAACTGCCTTGTTAAAGCTATTTTATGCTTCAACATTAATGAGTTGTGTATTTGCGGACCATATTTTATGTCATAGAAAATAATTGTAATAATCTCTTAAAATCGTGTGAACACAGGCGTCTTATTTGATGTTGAGACTAGTTCATGCAAAAAGGCTAACACATTCTGGGTTCAGGACTCATTGCTGCAGCGCTCAATGGTTCATAGCCTTGGCAAATGTTGTTAGATAAAAACAAAACATTTAAAGATTACATTCTGCTATTTTCTGCATAGCCTACCTATTTTACAAGTGTCTAGTTTATATGGTAGTCTCAATCATCCAATCAAATACCTCAATTAGTTAAAAGGTTTAAGACATTTGGCGCAGCATCAGTGTTTGAGAGTTTGAGCGTGGATGTGGAAAACACAGGGTTGGAAAAGGGGGAAGGGGAGATGATGAGGAGTGAACTATTTCAAAAACAAGCCCCTGTCTGTTGTTGGGTTGTTTGTCCACTTCCTCTTCTGTTTGGGTTTCCGCTGCTTTGGCTTCCTGGGTACAGCGAGGTGAGGCCTGTGCCAGGATACGCCTCCGGCTCTTCGTGAAATATGTATCCTTGCCGTGAGGAGACATGAGGAAAGTTACATGGAAAATTAAAAGGCCCAAACAAGGAAAGAGGCTGGGGCTCTGCCAGAATGACAAATATAGTTCCTAAACAGAACTTTTTATAAGACGCGAGGTCTGGCCTTAGCAATGAAACTGTTGCAAAGGCGGTCCCTGTAGAAATCAACCAGGCAGTGCAGAAGACGATTTGATGGGATGAGTTTTTTTGTTTGTAACTCGAAAAGAAAACAGTTCTTCAAGCTAAATGTTTAATGCAGAACAGAATGTGTAGCCTTTGTTCTTCCCTGACAGCATTGCTGCTGCCAGAATTCATCTTTTTGATCATTCCTGCAGTCCGAATGAAGAGGGGAGCGGTTTGTCAGCTTCTATGACCTGCACAGCAGAAACCTGACGCTGTGTTTGCTTACAGTTTCCATTTTGAGAGTCTTGGGTGTCATGCAAGTAAGAGTTTGCAAGACTATAAGTTTACATGCACAACATGTAGATGGTAACAGCGGTGTGCCCGGCCCAGACGATGAGTGCTGTAATTACAGCAGGGTCCAGTGCAGAGAGTTGGTCAGCACATATTCCATTACACACACACACACACACACACATGCAAATACACGTGTGGATGCTGGTGTCAGAATCACTGTCAGCTCAGGAGTTTGACAGAAAGATAGTGTTTGTAAAACTTGCTTAGAAAATTATACTCCACGTTTCTTGTGTTGATATTCTGAACATGTTAAATATTACCGTATTTTACTGTTTTCACTGAGACGTTTATTCTTTCAGGGGGAGACGGAATTAGCCTTTATTTATTTGGGAATGCTACAGAGCTGAAACACAGAGTAGGAATTTCTTCAGTTTTATGGAGAGGCTTTTTTGATGTGCTCTCCCTGTCCATGACATCCAGCTCAATGTCTCATTGTCTCCTGTTTCATTTGTGCCTCGGAGTTCAGAGCCATATGAGTTTGGAACTTTTCTTTAAGATGCTCAACCTCAGCAGGAAAGCCTTGTTCATTGGGAAGTTTGGACGTCTGCTCATCTGCAAAGACCTCAAGGCAATCTAGCAGAGATGTTCACAAGTCTTTTTTTGCAAAGTCCAAGTCAAGTCTCAAGTCTTTGGTCACGAGTCAAGTCAAGTCTCAAGTCTTTGTGGGGTTGAGACTTGATCAAGTCTCAAGTCTTTGGTCACGAGTCCAAGTCAAGTCTCAAGTCTCTAAAAAAATAAAAGTCTCATGTCTCTTCTGGTTGTAATAAGCCTTCTATTGTCTGCTGCTATCCAGTCTGTTAAGAATACTGCACAGCTATATCTAAGAAATTCAAAGCATGTACTGTGTTATTATCACTCCTATATATTAGCATACAGTATCAGTACTGATTAGTTGTTTGTTATATGATCACTTTAAACAGGCTATTGCAATGCAATATGAGGAAAAACATCACACTTTAGCTAAATGCAAACAACTTATAAGCAAAACACTTCAGAATCAGAAATCAGTAATACAAAATACAAAGCTAGTAGCAAGCTAAGTTAACATTACATAGCTGATGCTGAGCCTAAACATGTTTGCTAACCGTCCATGCGTTAATGTGACTGACCTCTCCGGGTGGGTTTTCAAGTGCCTGATGAAATTCGACGTTGTTGCGCCAGCATCCTTGATTTTGATATTGCAGACTTTGCAGTGTGCGCTCCTTTTGTTGGTGCCGCCGGCGTTTTGTTCGAAGTTTTTGTAGTTGAACCTAATTACAAGCGGTACAACCGCAGGTCATGGATGTATAATAAGCCGCAGATGTGCCGCCGGTCGCTATTGTGTTACTACGAGGTAGTAACAGAGGCGCGCACGTCTGCGTAATGAGCCCGGCTAAAATAACTGGATGGCCTACCTGCCTGTCAGCCTTCCATCTGGGCACAAATTTATCTCGTGCCCTCATTGGTCATGTGCGCGTGCGTGTGTGTTGGAGGAGGCGGGCTCTATAAGGAAGTAGCAGCCTCTAGCAGATTATCTCCGGTTGTGTATTTTCAAATTCTAGCGATCTCGAGCCGGTTTCTCTCAAATTTACCTACCCCACCTTTAATACGCCAAAAATAGAAAACACAATGATTGTTCACGAGTCCCAACACACGAGTCCAAGTCGAGACTGAAGTCTTTTGGTCACGAGTCCAAGTCAAGTCTGAAGTCTCTGTGTGTGCGACTTAAAGAGCCTGTGACACCATCCCAACAACTGTTGTGCAATGAAATATTGGGCTACTAGTAATCTCGAACCGTCAGTTTAAAAAAGAAAAAGCGATACCGTTCCGTTAAATATCAATAATTTCGAACATCGCGGGAAATTCCTTCGACTCATTTGAAGTTTTGGGGAAGCCGGAAGTGACGTCAATGCGGGAACGCTTCGAGAGCCAAACCACGGACAAAGTGTGTGTTGTCATGCGTAGAAATGGTGAATTACTGAGATTAGGCCGTTAATAACGTTTTAATGAAGTTGACTACAGTATATTCATATTTGTCAGTGCTTTCATGTCAATTCGGTGACATAAACATAAATGATCGTGGTGAAAGATGATGATTACATTAGGATTACAAATCGGGAGTGAGAGCTGCTGAATTTCCTCCCGTCGGATGTGATATAAAAACAAACATCGATTATTTTTGTGGTTGTAAACTCAGTGGATGAAACTACATTTATTAGTGCTTTCATGTCAATTCGGCGAACATATGATACATAAATGATCGTTTGTTTGAGCCGGTCTGCATTTCCTGATGAGAAAACAAACGATGCTTTTGTAGTTGTAGTACACCACAACATGGATTAAACGTGTGTTTTTTTACCACAATGTTGGGGAAATTAATGGATAAAATGCACGGATTATTATTATTATTCCCACTCCGATCGGGACACTAGGTCACCGTTTGGACAATTTACGTGGGCTGGGTGTAGTGGCGGACTGGCCATCGGGACGAATCCCGATGGGCCGGTACCGAAGTGGGCCCGGTCGGATAAGTCACCAGCACATCCCCCATAGGCGGCGCGTGAGGCTCAGTTTGAGAAGGCTAAATAACTTCTTTACCTGACGCTGCCCGCCTCCGGCGTCTATAGAAAAGAGATCAACTCAGTGTGCGGAGTTACATCTCTCAAGTCATATTAACAGGATAAAGGAAATACAGTTTAAACTGCCGTATGCAGAGAAGACGCCGACGTGTCGCACTTATCATTCATATTACATCATTCAATCAGTCGATCATCGATCATATAATATCATAATATATCATATATTTCCTTATCTGAGTCAGCTTCTCCAGCCTCATCTGGCCGTGCAACACTCAGTGTCACAGGACTGGATGCAGAAGTATTATTTAACACATTATGTTGACGAAACACTCGAGACAAATGTAATTAAAGTCAGATCCACTCGTGTCTTAGACGTGAACGCGCTCTCAGCTGGAGAGAGAAACCCTGACTTGATTTCCGAGTTGATAACCAGCGTCGTAGGACCGCTTAGCGAGATCTCGTTTGTTAGTTTGTTGTTGTTAGTTTGTTACTCAAACATATCCAGGGTCTGTTGAACTGGCTTCGTAGTACAGGGCACAGGTGGCGAGCAGCGCTAATGTCAAAGACACAGACATTATACATTATATTTGTATTTTACCAGGATGCAGTGACACAAATATTTACATATTTACATTTACCTATCTACAGCACCCTGACATCCCCCACTCCCCCCGTTGACAATTTACTAGCGGTACCGAAGTGGGCCCGGTCGAGAGTCCCGGGATGATTTTAGTTTCCAGTCCCACTGGCTACATGACCATATGATCGCCCATATTGACGCACCTCATTCCTAAACTTCTAACAGATACAACATAAACGATCCTTCAGCCTCATAGTGAGCTCTCAGACACGTTCAACATTAACCTGTCATCGCTGTCTGAGCGTGCTGCTGTGTGCGCGTCGTGCGTTTACATCTGACTGTAATATATATAAAGGTTTACATGCAGATGCTGGGATCCTGGACGGTGCAGCTGGAGCGCTGTGGCCGCAATGACGTCACCCATCATTTTGGCGGGACTTGAAGAATCCGCGAGAGATCCAGAAAATTGTCAACATTGAAGGCAGATTAATGGTTATCAAAGTACAAATATCCAAAATCAGTTCAGTAACGGTTTCAAGGGGACAATATGTACTCAAATTGATGGGTTTGGATGATGGGGGGAAAACCGTGTCACATGGCTCTTAAGTGGCGACCGAGTTCCGAGTCGCGAACGTCGAGTCCCATCTCTTGCAATCTAGTGGGGGGACAATATTTGGTTCATCACTGGCTGTGGTGATCCAAGGCAGTGTCTTCTGATGTAACTGCTTGTTGAGGGCAGTAAATCTTCTTCTCCTCTGATGGTGGTCGTGGCCAGTATTTTGTTTACGCTTCTGTTGGTCGTGACATGTAAGTAGGCCTAATCAACAATGGTGGTCTGATCAGCTTGCATAAAAGTGTGCCACATGATACAAAAAGGTCCGGGGTCTCATAATATGTGATTATCTCTCTCAGTTGATAAACCCCGTGATGGACTGTATGCCCTTAGCCAAGGTGTTTCCCAGCGTCTCTTTCCTATGCAATGCTGGGATACCAATTCCCTGCAAGGCGCTCTGTGACCCCTGTTAGGACATAAGGCCAGTATGGTGAAATGACTGAGTGAATCTGAATGTGGAATGATATCAGAGCTCCTTAGTCTTCCTGGAATGGCCTATCAGTAAACACCTGCTAATATCATCATATATCTGACGGTGATGGATGAGAGTCATTCTCCTGCGATAGGAACCGTATGGCTGATTGGCCTCCCCGACTCAGACGAGCATATTGGCCAAAAATGACACTTTAACGAGCTCTTCCCGGGTGTTAAGTGCTGCGCGCCGGCCCCTCTTCGCAAGCCGACGCCTGGCTGACCCCGGGCCGTGCTGCCCCCCGCACAGGGCCGGCTCGCTCCATTGGCTGACAGATCAGACTGCCATGGAGACAGCTCATTAGTGGAATAATGAGAAGCACAGCAGCCACACGTCCTCTTGTTATATCATATCTGTATCGACATGTCTGTGGCAGAGGACAGAACATTGGGTGCTAGTGGGTGCATGAAATGATTAAAATAGGATTATGGCATTGTTCATCTCTCACTCACTGAAATCTTTGTTCAACAGGGGAACACATTCACCATCTTTGCTTATTGGCACATCAATTTTTCCCCTTATTACAACAATACAGTAGAGTCTCAAAAGATTGCCTTCTTTTAATTATAATGATATATATTGCTTTCAGCTGCCACAGTTCAAAGATGATGTATTTGACAGCATTTTATTTATGGTTTAAAATAACCTCATACTCTTTTAACTCCGAGTCTACGAGCTTCATAATTCAATTCAATTCTAAACCTTTATTTATCCAGGTAAAATCCCATTGAGATCAATGATCTCTTTTTCAAGGGAGACCTGCAGCAGTAGGTTCCACAAGAAGACATAAAAACATAACAACAGAACAACAAAAGGACATCATACAGCAACATGTACAGGGATTACAATTTACATATCTAACCACATGTACAGGTACCAGCAGCATCTGAGTGAGTAGCATCCAGCCGAGCTTTAAAAACATGTAGTGGTACTAGCTTGGTAATTTTCCATTCTTTTTGCAGACTGTTCCATGTTAGTGGAGCTGCACATCTAAAAGCTGTCTTCCCTAAGACAGTCCTAGCACTTGGCACATTTAATAAAACCACAGCATGCGATCTCAGGCAATAAGTACTTTCAATTCGCAGAGAGATCAGGGAGCAGATATAAGACGGTAGTTTATCCAACATGGCTTTGTATATAAAAATGTACCAGTGACTGAGCCTCCGTACAGTTAGTGAAAGCAAACCAGCCCTTGCATACAGGGTACAGTGATGGGTTAATGCTTTACAATTTGTCAAAATTCTCAGTGCACTGTGATACCAGCATCTAACTTGACCAGGCAATGGGCAGGTGCATTCATATAGACCAGATCCCCATAGTCCAGCACAGGTCAAAGGTCACAGAGCCTTTTCCTGGCCTCAAGCGAGAAACAGGACTTGTTCCTGTAGAAGAAACCTAGCCTAACCCTCAGCTTTTTAAGCAGGTTATTGACGTGAAGTTTAAAAGTGATAAAATCATCAAGCCAGATACCAAGGTATTTGTAACAGGTAACCACTTTAAGTTGTATTCCTTGCGTAGTTACAATATCCAACGCAGTCTCCGGTGTATTAATGAGTGATCAGACTGTCAGCTGTAATGTGAGGATGTTTGTTGTCAAAGTAGATGAAAAGTCTGAATCCCTAACATCAGAGATGTTTGTACTCAACAAACACACAGCAATAGTTCTGTTAGATGTCTCTTAACAGATAAGTATGCTTATCAAAGAAAGTGTGGAAGCTATTCAGTATTTTTCACATTTATTTAATGTATTTATTTGTTATTTTTTGTTTTGTAGAATTAATTGATTTACAGCCATATTATTTAAGTTAAGTTGTGTTCCAGCTAAAATGCTTTTATTTTGAAGGTGATGGGTCAATCAGGGCACAGCAGCAGTCAGTGGGCACCGGGAAGTCTATGGTTTTTTACCAGTATCGGGGCTGAGTTCAGCAAACATTTCAATACCTTTTGCTGTATTGTTCTTGCCAAGGTGAAGCCAATAAATACCACAACAACGTCGATGCCTTGTCTGGACAATGGACTCATTACCAACTCATGATCTGCGTAAGATCCACTATACCTGGTGCCTCAGTGGCCTTTTGAAGTGTTATTGTTGTTGACAAATAGCCACTACATAAAGTAAAAAACCTCCCCTGTTGAAGCGGACACTTTTATTGTTTTGTTTTTTTTTGGATTTTTTGCACTGCATGGACGTTTGGACTGGAATCACCACCACGCTCAAACGGAGATGATCATGCTGATCAAAGGACAAAGGAACATGGACGGTGGCGCATCAGCGTTTGATCTGGAGATCTGAGACAATGCTCATTGACTTTGTGAAACTTTGAATTGCCTGTTAAAGACACGATCGGAGAACGGAGGACCACCCACGGCTTAAATGGACGCCGCACAAACCTACTCCACAACAACAACACATTGGTATGTGAAGGATAATCTGTCAGCTTTATTGGAAAAAAGCAAACTTATTTGGAGTGACTTAATTACTGTTTCGCTACATGTTGATGAATATTGGGAGTTGTTGGACTTGAAAAGACATTTATTCATAAATCTCCGACGTGAAGTGTCAATATAATTGCCTGTGTGAACTCAATCAGACAATATGGAGCAGCTGGTTGAGACAAACGAGACAATGCCTGTGGTTAATTCAAATGTTTCAAGTGTGGAGAATGTTGCTCCGCTCGAGCCCTCTGTAAAACGGGGCCTCAAGTTTACCCCAAAAGGCGTTTTACATAGAAACGTGCCAAGAAAAGAGATCGGCAAAAATCAAGCAGGCCAAGAAATACATTGAACCAATATGTGTCTGGATTCAATCTACTGACAATGTGAAGTCTGTGCTAGCTCATTTGTGCAACTTCATCAAGTGTTATGAGGACGCTAAGGACATGCATGAGTCTTTCATAGATATGGATTTGCCCGAGGAGGAGGTCAAAAGGCAAAATACATATTTCAATGCAACAATGATGACATTTTGTAATTTCACTGAGTCTGTAAAGGATTGGTTGTCTGCTGCTGGGCACCCTCATGTGGAATCAAATGAAAATGCTGACAATGAAGTTGAAAATAATGACAATGATGTTAGCAATGTTGATGTTGAGACTCAAACTAAACAAAGTGTTGTTATTGATGACATCAATCCGGAGGACAGTGCCTCTAACATTTCAGGTCCAAAGGAAAGGCAAAACAAAACACACTCTAATGTAACTAAAACATCATCCACCGCATCTGCCAGGCTAAAAGCAGGGCTGATAAAGCAGCAATTGTGGAGCGCATGAAGGCTTTAAAAAGGAAACATCAGTTGGAAGCAGAGGAGGAGGAACTAAGAAAAGAAAAGGAACAGTTTGCTCTGGAGACCGAGCTAGCTGCAACTAATGCCAAAATCAATGTTCTGGAAACTAGCTCAAAATGCAGCTCCAAAAGGGATGGAATGAACTCTTATCTGGAAAGGAACAAGGCTCAGAGTACAAGGCAACTCAATCCTCAGGCTAATCAATTTGTCCCACAGAGAAATGAGAAAAATCACATGCAAAATGAATTTCACCCTAATGCCCAGGCTGTCACTGTAAGACCAAAGGAAACCTCACAGACCATCAGGTTTAAAGACACATCACAAACTGTCAGGCCTAAACAAATGGCAGTGTTACAGACGGACCTCAGACCACTATACACTCAAGCACCAACGCAGGTGGTTCATGATGCTCAACAGACAGGACGAGCATCCTCCTTGAATATGACATGCAATAATGACACCCAAAATGACATTGTGAATATCATGCAACGCCAAACTGACATCACTACAATGTTAGTACAGCAACATTTAGCATCCTCCCTACCAGTGAGAAATATACCCACATTTGATGGTGATTGTTACGTTCCCTCTTGGCTAGGGATACAAAAGGGAAACGACACGACCAGTTTGGAATTGGTAATTGTTACCGGTGGTTTATTTGTAACCAAAAATGATAAACACAAGAATGTACCCAAACAGTTTGACACCAACAAAGGGCCAAACTGTTACTGGTTAACAAGAGGAGAACTCCAAAAGAGAGTAGCACCAGGGTATACAAAAGGAAAAGAAAAGTACCTCACTTCTTAAAGTGGAACAAACTAATAAACAAAAAGAGACTGTACACAGCTGTTGCTGATCTACAGGTGCTAAGCTAACCTGGGTCTAAGCAATACTCCTACCAACGCTGATCTACAGGCGCTAAACTAACCTGGGTCCAAGCAGTTTCACAATATCAATAATCCTACACGCTGTTCAACAGGAGCTAAGCAACCTGGATCTAAGCAATACACACCTACTAAACTAAACACGGAACACTTAACACACTGCTAAGCAGTCTAAAGGATCACAGAATATGGCGAAGGTATAGCGTGAGGCTTGAGGCGTCTGTCCCATAACACAGAGCCTCCCGAATGGTGTCCGTGCCCGGCCTTTATACTCCTCCCCCGGATGACGTGGCAGAAGCGGGCGGGGATTGGGTGACGTCCGTCCAATCACCGCAGATGTTGCGAGGTCTGGACGGCCAATGACAGCAGAGGAACTGCACAGCTCATTTACATACCCACACACAAACAGAGTTAAGGGCACAGGGTAACAGCGGCTGTAACACCCCCCCCTTAAAACACAAACCCCACAGGGTTTTTGTGAACCATAACACACAATAACACCATGACCACAGAACACATCACTACAGTCTGGACAACGCATCTGCGAACACATTCTCTGAACCTTTCTTGAGGCGGATTTGCAGGTTGTAGTCCTGGACGATCAGAGCCCACCGCATGAGACGCTGGTTGTGATTGTACATGCGGGACAAACAGACAATGGGGTTATGATCGGTAAACACTGCAACCGTCAAAGAACTGGACCCGACATAAACCTCAAAGTGCTGGAGAGCTAACAACAAAGCAAGGGTCTCCTTTTCAATGGTAGAGTAGCGTACCTGGTGTTTGTTGAACTTGCGGGAGAAATAGCAGACAGGATGATCAACTCCATCCGCATCCTCCTGCAGTAAAACAGCACCAGCCCCCACTGCACTGGCATCCACCTCGAGTTTAAAGGGCTTCGCAAGATCGGGAGCAGCAAGCACAGGAGCGTGACTTAGAAGTGTCTTTACACACTCAAATGCATGTTGGCACTCAGGGGTCCAAACATAGTCCACCTTGGGACTTATCAACTTAGTTAGGGGTTGGGCCACAGTGGAAAAGTTGCGGCAGAAACTGCGGTAGTAGCCGGCCATACCGAGGAAACGGCGGAGATCACTCCTGGTGCCGGGCACCGCACATTCAGCCACCGCAGTAACCTTCGCTTCCACTGGTCGGACTTGGCCTTGCCCAACCTGCTTCCCTAAATATGTGACAGTAGCTTTACCAAACTCACATTTGGCCAGATTCAAGGTAAGCGACGCCTGTGCGAGCCGGGTGAATACCTGCCCAGGATCTTCATGTGCATCTCCCAGGTGGGCGTGTACACAATGAGATCATCTAAATAAGCATTACAGTTACTTATTCCAGAGAGGACAGTATTCCCCAATCTTTGAAACGTAGCGGGAGCATTACACATACCAAACGCCATGACTGTGTACTGCAGGAAACAGTCAGGTGTAGCGAAAGCGGAGATTTGTGAGGCACGGTCCGTTAAAGGTACCTGCCAGTAACCTTTAAGTAGGTCCAATTTACTGACATACTTCGCAGAACCTAAATTGTCGATGCAATCCACCATTCTTGGCAAGGGGTAGCAATCTGTCACCGTAACAGCGTTCACCTTACGGTAGTCCGTGATAAAGCGTGGAGAACCATCAGATTTAGCTTCTACAAGACACGGCGAACACCATGGGCTAGAGCTCTGTGTCGCCAGGCCATTTGATACAAGATATTCAGCCTCCTGTTTCATAAGCTCGCACTTGGTCGGATTGGCACGGTACGGATGCTGTTTAATCGGCCTCCCGCCTTTTACATTGATGTCATGCGTTATCACATTAGTTTGTGTCGGGACATCATGGAAAAGGCACGGGAAACGATCCACCAACTGGGCTATGTCATTCTGCTGCTGTCCCTCCTGCAGATGCCCTAACGTAGTTGGCAATGTCTTTACAATCTCCGAGTTGCATAACCGAGCACCCGGCTGGTGATGTGAACGTCGTCACCAAACCGTCGTCAGATGGGCCGGAACTATCTGTAAAAATTAATGCGGAAGCAGCTACTCTTTCGTTAGCCAAGCCGGCCGGCGGACTATCAGTGGCAGTGCGTGAATAATAACGCTTCAACATGTTCACATGACAGACGCGCGTTTTTCGTCGTCTCTCTGGAGTACCAATCACGTAATCTGTGTCACTGAGACAATCACGGATTTCGTACGGGCCGAGGAATTTGGCTGAGAGCGCAGAGCCGGGGATAGGCAATAGTGCGAGGACCTTGTCACCTATTTCAAAGTGCCTAGGGACAGCGGCACGGTCATAATTACGCTTAATGACCGCTTGTGAAGTGGAGAGCGACTCTCTAGCGAGTGAATTTGCTCGGTGCTAACGCTCACGAAACTGACCAACATAATCCAATACGTTCTTATCTGGAGGATTATCAACCGAAAGAAACTCATCGTGTAGGATTTTAAGTGGACGGAAAACGAACTCCGCAGGACTGAATCCTAATGACTCCTGAACAGCTTCACGGGCTGCGAACAAAACGAAGGGAATTCCCTCATCCCAATTTTTTCCTGTTTCCATACAGTATTTACGCAGCATGCTTTTTAACGTCTGATGCCACCGTTCTAACGCCCCCTGCGACTCGGGGTGATACGCACTGGATATGACATGTTTTACATGTAAGGTTTGAAGAACCTGTTTGAACACCTGAGATTTAAAGTTTGTCCCCTGGTCACTCTGGATTACTCGCGGAATTCCAAATGTGGAAAAAAACTTCGTCAACGCCTTGACTACAGCGGCGGAAGTAATGCTATGCAGCGGAATAGCTTACGGGAAACGAGTCGACGTACACATAATGGTGAGCAAATACTGTTGACCCGTTTTTGTACGTGGTAAAGGTCCAACACAGTCTATCAACACCCGGTCAAAGGGCTCACCTATAGCCGGTATGGGATGTAACGGAGCTTGAGGATTTTTTTGGTTAGGCTTACCAACAACCTGACACACATGGCAGCAGCGGCAAAAGCTAGAGACATCTTTCTTTAAACCTGGCCAAAAGAAATGCTTGAGAACTATTTGATAAGTTTTAGTCACGCCCAAGTGTCCCGACCATTTGCTTTCATGCGCTACAGATAGTACATGTTGGCGGTATGGCGCCGGCACGACTACCTGATGTACTACACTCCAGTCAGCTTCAGCAGTAGCAGTGAGGGACCATTGGCGCACTAATACCTCCTTGTCCAACACATAAGCTACCTTCTCACCCCTTGCTTTGTTATCACCCACCACCTGTTCGAAACACTTCGCAAGCGTCGGATCCGCCCTCTGCGCGGCGAGTAACCGCTCTCGGGTTACCGGGAGTGTGGAACCGTCAACGGCTGGGCTGGCAGGTTGCGCTGGTGCAGCGGTCACAGCAGGGAAAGCGGAAATCACCACTGCTGGCTTCTCCTCCGGCATTTTGTCATCTGAAAACATGGTCCCAAACATAGTATCATGTAACGACACCTCCGAGTCACTCTTACGCGACTGTGCGCGAGTGACAGCACAAATGGGGAAAAATGTGAGCATTTGTTACCTCAGGCAGTACAGTCTGAGGAGAATCCAATACTTCAAGTGCGGGAGTTACCTTACCTCCTGCGATGTCATTTCCCATTAAAATAACTATACCCCGTATGGGTAATGCTGGGCACACAGCAACAGGGAAAAATCCAGTAATTAACTGAGATTGTACATGTACATTGTGTACGGGACGGGGCACGTAACCCATTTCAATGCCACATAATATTGATCCATACCCACACGCTGACTGGTCTGAGAATGGCAGAGCCGAGGCCACAATCACTGACTGTGAGCCTCCAGTGTCTCGTAGAATGCAGACGGGTCTCTGATCGTCCGACTCACCTGTTAATGATATTAATCCCTCGAACACAAAAGGCTTAGGGATCTATTTCCTCCTCATTGTCAGGTGTGGAAATACTGAGTGAGTTCGTGTTAATTAAGCCGATGCCTTTCGGCCTGGTCATGTTTGGTGGCTGCTCCTTCCGCTTAAGAATCATGCAATTACCAATAAGATGTCCAGGCTGATGACAATAGTGACATTCTCTCTCCTCTCTGTTCCTCGTGAATACTTTAGCTGGCTGACCAATAGGTGCACCCGGCATGCGGCGAGGTTTCTCAGCAACAGCCGGAAAAAACACCGATTTATGGGTTAGCACGTATTCGTCCGCCAGTACAGCAGCTGCGGAGAGAGATTGCACTTTTTGCTCATTTATATGCCCTACAATACGGTCAGGCAATCCCCTCTTAAATTCCTCCAATTCTTTCAAGGCAGAATACTCTGCAGCGTCACATGAATCAATCCACTTGGAGAGCAACATCCCATTCTCCCTGGCAAACTCAACATGTGTTTGATCAGCCCCCTTTCTGTGATTCCTGAACTTCTGCCGATGAGCCTCGGGAACTAACTCGTACACCCTAAGTATAGCACGCTTCACCAGGTCATAACTTAGGCTGTCCTCTATTGAAAGCGCAGCAACCGCCTCCTGGGCTCTCCCGTGGAGTTTACACTGGATTAACAGAGCCCAGGCATCCTCCGGCCACTGTAACGCTGCTGCAATGCGCTCAAACGCACCGAAATACGCATCCACTTCATTCTCCCGGAAAATCGGCACTAACGAAATATTTTTACCTACATTGAAGGCAGGTGGGTGAGAATGAGGTGAGGAACTTCCTCCGACATGGCCAGAAGCACCGGAGGCGCGCAGCTCGGAGTGGGAACATCGGACACTGGGAGCTCAGCTGGTACAGCCGGTACAAGTACCTCTCTTCGCACCATCTCATCCACCACCAATGCCTTCAACTCTTCTTTCAACATTTGCCGACTTACCACAAGACTGAAGTGCTGCGCTATCTCTATTAAATCATCCTTTTTACACCGGTCCAGCTGCTCATAGGACGGCCAGACCAAGAACGCCTCTATGTCGAACGATGCCATACTTGGGTGTACCGCCCACACGTTTCACAAAGTTTTCAGCCACAATAAAACCACCTATAACCCCAGGAATTGATTTGAATATCCCGGACGAGAGCCCCCACGTGTTACGTTCCCTCTTGGCTAGGGATACAAAAGGGAAACGACATGACCAGTTTGGAATTGGTAATTGTTACCGGTGGTTTATTTGTAACCAAAAATGATAAACACAAGAATGTACCCAAACAGTTTGACACCAACAAAGGGCCAAACTGGTACTGGTTAACAAGAGGAGAACTCCAAAAGAGAGTAGCACCAGGGTATACAAAAGGAAAAGAAAAGTACCTCACTTCTTAAAGTGGAACAAACTAATAAACAAAAAGAGACTGTATGAAAACACAGCTGTTGCTGATCTACAGGCGCTAAGCTAACCTGGGTCCAAGCAGTTTCACAATATCAATAATCCTACACGCTGTTCAACAGGAGCTAAGCAACCTGGATCTAAGCAATACACACCTACTAAACTAAACACGGAACACTTAACACACTGCTAGGCAGTCTACAGAATCACAGAATATGGCGAAGGTATAGCGTGAGGCTTGAGGCGTCTGTCCCATAACACAGAGCCTCCCGAATGGTGTCCGTGCCCAGCCTTTATACTCCTCCCCCGGATGACGTGGCAGAAGCGGGCGGGGATTGGGTGACGTCCGTCCAATCACTGCAGATGTTGCGAGGTCGGGACGGCCAATGACAGCAGAGGAACTGCACAGCTCATTTACATACCCACACACAAACAGAGTTAAGGGCACAGGGTAACAGCGGCTGTAACAGTGATCCTCTTCAGTATCATTCTTTCATCAGATCCTTTGAAAATTGTGTTGAGGTTAAAACTGATAATGCAAGTGATTGTTTACATTTCTTGGAGCAGTTCAACAGGGGGCAACCAAGAGACCTGGTGAAAAGTTGTCAGCACCTACCCTCTGTTCAAGGATACCAAAGAGCCAAATCCCTGCTTGCTGAACATTTTGGAAATGAATACAACATTGCTTCTGCTTATATGGACAACATTGATAGCTGGCCTCTGGTTAAAGCAGAAGATGTCAAATCACTGAAATCCTTTTCTCTGTTCTTACGGGAATGCTCAAATGTAACACAGCGAATCATGCACATGAATGAGTTGGACATGCCATCAAACCTCAGAAACATCATGATGAAGCTTCCTTATAAGGTGAGGGAGAAGTGGAGGAGCCATGCATGGGATTTGCAGGAGAGACGTGGTTGCAGAGCACTATGCATTGACCTTGTGAACTTTGTTGAAAAACAAGTTAGAATTGCCTCTGACCCACTGTTTGGAAATATTCAGGACTCAAAATGTACCAGCTGCAACAAACACCCCACTGTCAGTTAACCAAGGCATCGGAAACAGGGCACCTTTGCCAGCGGTGTCACTGCAATGAAAGAAAGAAACAAAGGCTACATGGATAATAAGATCAAGTCCTTTTCTGCCCAAAGTCACAAGAAATGCTGTTTAGTCTGCCAACAAACAGCCACTCACTTGAAAAATGCTCACAGTTTAAGTTAAAGACACAAAAGGACAAGATGCATTTCATAAAGGAGCATGGAATTTGTTTTGGTTGCTTGAAACGGGGACACATAAGCAAAGACTGCAGGAGTCGATTGGATTGCAGTGTGTGTCAGCAAAAGCATCCTTCAGTCCTTCACATTGAGCAGAAGGGTATAAGTACACCCTTTAATGAAGCACAAGAACCTGTGAGCCCTCTGAGTGTAACATCTGGTCAGTCTCAAACATGTGGCCATATAGGGGCCGGAGATGAGTGCAATGCTGTGTTTTCGATTGTTGCAGTTCAAGTGAAAAGCCAAATGAGTGACAGAGTTGTACAGACCTATGCATTGTTGGATCCGGGGAGTTCCGGTACCTTTTGCACTTATAGTCTTGCAAAGAGATTGGGGCTAAGTGGCAAGCCAGCCAGTATTCTATTGCAAACAATGGGGCAAAAGAAAATTGTGAGTACCAATGTATTGTCTCACTTGGAAGTGTCTGGCATGGATACGGATGATTTTATTAAATTGCCCAATGTCTTAACCCAAAGAGTTATGCCAGTGTCACGTGTGAGCATTCCACGACAGGATGATGTGGAAAAATGGCCTTACTTGAGTAACATAAAGCTGCACGACTTGAATGCAGATGTGGATTTGCTCATCAGAACTGATGCAGCAAAAGTGATGGAACCATGGGAGCTGATCAACAGCCAAGATGAAGGCCCATACGCAGTCAGAACAAGAGTCGGCTGGGTCATTAATGGACCACTTAGGAGTGGAAGTAACGGCAGAGTTAAGACTGGCTGCTCTGTTGTCACAACAAACCGCATATCTGTGGAACATCTGGAAGAGATGCTCATTAAGCAATACAACCATGATTTTAATGAAAAAACATCAGAGGGGCAATTGGAAAGGTCAAGAGAGGACATTAAATTCATGAATATAATGAGAAGTACTACAGAACTGAAAAATGGACATCATTACATTGACTTACCTTTCAGAGAAGAGGAACCGGTCTTGCCAAATAACCGCTGTGTTGCAGAGCAGCGACTTCAAGGCCTGAAGAGGACATTTGAAAAGAACATCAAGTTTAAAGAGGAGTACACCTCATTCATCAATGATATGCTGGATCAAGGTTATGCTGAAGTTGTACCCATTGAACAGCTGGAACAAGATGAGGGAAAAGTGTGGTACATTCCCCACCATGGAGTACATCACCCCACCAAAGGAAAGCTGAGGGTTGTATATGACTGTTGATAGAGATTTTGAGGGATAACTTGTCCGCTTTCCAAATCTCCGCGCGTCCCTAACAAGCTGGTTATCATACAGGAAAGAATCCAGAACATACAAGTAACCGTTAAACAATAATCTACTTTAATGGTAATATGACAATGCAATACAATCAATACATTACCATACAAAGCCATATCATATCATATGCGTAATGTCAGGAATATGCCTACTCTTGGCCTTGTTCACGGGCTGCCCCGACCTTCCGGTCCGGGCCGCGCGAGAAGAGAGGCAGAACCAAAGGATACATGGCTCTCAAATACCAACAGAAACAGGAAAGGGTGGAGTTTAACTGGTCGTCTTTTCCGGTCATCTCAAACAAACACCTCTGGCATTCACTGTCTCCTATTTCTGCAGCCTCCACACACACACATCCCCCCACATTCCAGAGACCACAGTGGGGTCTTGCTCACAAAGATAACACAACGATTTCATCTCTCATATCTCCAACTTCTGGTTTACACACACTGCTTATTATTAATACAAAGTAATTAAACCCACACATATACTATTCAAGATATGTAGACTTCCCTGAAACATGACATGCTAGAGATCTTAAGCTGAATATACTCTCATCTACTTAGCACCCTGTCCTGCATAACTACACCTCCCCCATAGAGCCATAAAACCCTGTTTACTCTAAGCAGCCCTTTGTTTATAGCCATTTTAGTCCTCACATTTATGAAAGGATAAAACAGAGAAATCAATATAAAACACAAACACAGGTATTGTTTGAACAGTATTCACTTAACTGCTACTATTGATAATTACCAGAGAAACTCAAGGGACCTCTTTTAATATCTGGAAATTGCAACAAGACTTTCTGCCATTTCAAATGTAACACACTTCTTAAATATCAGATGATAATACTCTGCAATCCCCCTTTTTATCTCCTTCTCAAGAGATAAACTTACACAAGGCATTTTGAAACATATCTACTGTGTCTGTCCCCCAATATCGTATAAATCTATCAGAAACTGAGACCCAAAGTACTTGAAATCTTTGGGAACAGAACATCACTTCCTATGGCAGTGAAGGAACCATGAGGGGGCAGCTGAGTGCTAAGAAGCAGTCTCCTGGTGGTGAATCATCAGCCCGCCTGCCCGCCCCCCGGAGGAATAGCCCACAACGACAGCTGATAGGGAGGGGGAGATGCGGCTTTCCCTTCACGGGTGGAACTGATCAGAGAGAAGTAGACTCCTCTGCTGCCTCGACAAGTCCCTCAGCCCACTGCCAGCCGCTTCCAAGTCGTCTGCTGCATGGATGTCCTCGAGGTCCTTCTCCTCCAGTCCGCTGATGACAGCATCCGAGTCGACCTCCTTGACGAGAGCCAGATCCGTCCTGATGTCGTCCCCTGGTCCTAGCAGGTGGTTTCCCCGCCGCACACTGGCTCCCGTGGTACGAGCTGTCCCCCTTTCCTCCTATGCGGACGGCATGAGAGATCCGCTGGGTCACTCGGTCGGGGCCGGAGAGCCTGGGGTTGATCCACTTTGTCCTGATGACCTTCAGCCAGACGAACTCTGCTGTGTCTCGGGTCCCCCTTTTGGCGTCAGCAACCTGTGTGGAGAAATCTGATACAAATCCCTCAAGCCTACGCTCCGGGCTCCGGGGCCCTCGGCTGTTTGACCCACCACTGCGTATGCCACTTGGAGCCTGTTGGTGGGGTGTCTTAAAACAACAGATGTCTGTGAACAGGTTTTCTAAATTAATTGTGCAGCTTCAGAATCTTAATACTTGGACTGTGCCAACTAAATAAGAACCCCAACATCTTTAGGTAAACTAAATAACATATTTCAATAGCTCTGAATTTCTGACAAGCATCTGTGTTTATTTTTAAATTAAATCCTTGAGATCCCATTAAAAATCTAAATATGATTTGAACTGCTAATGTTTCTGGTAAAGAAACACACTAATGTTATGGATTCAAAAACAACCAAAATCACAATACTAACAAAGTGAATGGCTTCCTGGTGATACTGCTTTTACCTGTCAGTGCTTAGATATTATCCCTCTGAAAGAATGAATACAGAATTCCAACAAACTGTCATCAAATGTCTTTCTATTATAAATGTAGATGAAATGTATATCCCCATAATGACCTAAACAATAAAGTCTATGGCTTTTACTTCTTTACCAGACTAGTTACATGATGTTGTCTAAATTAAATTGTGTCTCATTACATTACTATGTTTTAGCTTAACTGTAAATATGTTCTTTCTACATTTCAAACCTCAGTTACTTTAATACCTGTTGAAACATTAGTTGAAACATTACTCACAGGTCAACTTCTTCAGTATTCCATTCTGGACTTACATCGCTCTGGCAGCCCCTTGGCCACTGATTATTTATCTGTGTTACCTGCTATAACTCAATCAATATTAGAGACATGTCAACATTCATCAAACAGTATCTTATCCCCAGATATGGAGCAGGTCAATTCTAAAACTGTCAATCAATGGTCAGATTGAACAATCGAGTTGGGGCAGCAGGTTCCTTTCAGTCCCTAAATGAAAAATGTACATTGTGAAGTTTACACTCCCCCTTTTTTACACATTAACTCATGTGTAAACAAAATCCTGTATGGGAAGAAAACCTACAGGTAATAATGGATTATAAGAAAATACCAAACATTTTTCCCAAATGTACATCCATCATTTCCACAGTAAACACTTCAGTGAAATGAAGTGTTTCTCTCCATCATTCAGTCCTAAAAGAAACAGAATCTTCATGTTTTAGTTTGAGTTTCACATTCTGCAAACTGCCACCTCCTGTGGGAGTGAAATATCAAGTAGGTTAGAAACAGGTCACATGTGCGGTTTCCCCTTTTGTGGAATGTTAGGAAACCTCTCATTTCACACAGAGCCCCAGAAATAATGTGTTAGTCCAAAAACATGCTTGATTAGTCATTGTTTTAAATCATGCAGTTGCACTGATCAGATGCAGACATACACTCACTCACACTCACACTGTCAGGTTGTAAAGTCAGATTTGGTCAGGTACACCTCAGAGTCAGTCATTGACAGTGCCTTCTCAAGTTACCCTGTCGGTCAGGGTCAAAGGTCAGTTGGTCTCAGTCTTTTTGGCCATGTGTCGTGCTCTGCAGAGACTTTTCAGAGGTAATTCAGCATAGGCGGGTACCCTTTATCTACAAAAATATATCATATGCGGAGCGCCATTCCTTATTCATTCACGATTTCAACTATGATTTTCAAGATGGTTCTAACTTTTCATTGGGACTTCTGCCTCCCACCTTTCCTGAAACTTGGTACAAAAACTCACTTCCTTAGAGTACTACTACTACTACTGCAATTCATTTACACCTAATTAGTATTAAAATGACTAATAGATCTATTTCAGAAACTTGTGTACATAACTATTATCTTGTGTCAAAACATTACTAGGATCTGTGTAGCTCTGCTATGCATTTCATAGCTCATCTTCAATTCTGGTCCACCTAAAAATCAATGTTAAACTCTTTAGCAGCGTGTGGAACCTTGGGTGTCCGAACATGTAACAATCACTCCTTCCTTTATCAAGGACCTAAAAACAGAAGTAATTTCATCAATGGTTTGTAGCTGAACTTAGGAATTATCCCTCATGGTAGGTATGTTTTTACTTTTTAACATCTCTTAATGTCAGTTAATTACTAACTAAATGAATGTCCATTAGGAGGTGGTGACGCTAGTCTTCTAAACTCATAATCTGGTGCCGTGCGCTTCCTGTGAAGCTGCAAGTAAGATTTTAAAAACCACTGCAGGGTGGGTCGAGTGACCCCTCCTCCCTATTGGTCGTCAATAATATGCACCATTACAATGGGTGATTGAAGGCCCCACATTATTTCCCATTTCAGCATCAGCCTTCTTTACTCTAAAATTACTTTTTAAATAGGAATATGTAGAAATGGAACAAATATTCAATCTTCAGAAAAGTTCTTAACCAATGTCTATCTAGTGAATAGCCAACATATTTTAAAATGTCAGATGTATAAAAATAAGCCTAAATACTCCCTTACCATCAAAGTCCAAATCTAGACACAAGGTGAACAGTTTTGGTAATGGACAATTTAATCTAAAAACAAAACAAAATTGGACTTGTGTCCTTGTTATTTGTTCTTAAAATACATTAGCAAATACCCTGCGAAGTATTCGCAACATAACTAACCCTCCCTAGGATATGAACTCCATTCATCCCTTTACTCATAGTTAGTTTATATGTCTAAATTATTATGTGTGACCTAATAATCAGATGTCTTGTTTGCCAAACAAGGATATTAAACTTTAATCTTTTCAGTATTCCAGACCATCGTTTAAATAATCACCCTCCCTTCTCAAACACTAACCCTATTGTTCTACACCACCCTCTGGAAAACTCTTGCACAGTTATGCTGTCAAATCATCTCATAATTTCTTCAGAGTCTGAACAGTCTGAGACCAGCCTGTCTCAAGATCTTGTCTTAATGTGAACAGTCAGTGATGCGTTGTCCTCTGCAGCTGTAGTCAATAGGATCAATGAAACTCTTGTTTTGCACTGGGATGTTCTGAGGGGGAAGGCACCTCTGGATCAATGTGCTACAATCAACAGACACACGTTGTCCCCTGCACAGCAGGAATCCCCAAAAACTGCTGTTCCTCTTCACACCACTGTTGCCTTGGCAACGAGGTACACGCAAAATGTCAAACCCTCCTCAGAGATGCGTTCTTTGCACAGTTCTTCTGTTTCTGTAGTGAGCAACTCTTCACCAACACACTGATTCAGAGTACAACCCAAAGGTGGCGCACAACTTTCCAGTGCCGCTGTAATCACAATAAATCAGCAACTGGAGAAACACTCAATTTAAATCTCTCCCCCAAAGGGTTACAAAATAAAACGGCTGAGTGTCTATATGGTCAGGAATGCTGAAACATGTGAATGTTAAAACAAATCAATGGCAGTAGTCTACCCAGATTCTTTACTCCATTAAAAGTAGTAAAACCACATTGTAAAATCTCTTTTGTCTAGTTGAAGTCCTGCTTCTAAAATTCTAGTCAGAAAAAATAAACTTCATCTTTAAAATCTTCTTTAATTTGAAACCAAAAAAGGTCTTCCTTCTCCACCATGATCCTATCTCTACATCAAAGTCCATACAAACTGATGATTTATCTTTAGAAACCATGAGGAATGACAGTTCTCATAAAACACTATTCTTCCTTACTTCAGTTCTAAATCAAATGAGCCAAACAGGAAACCCCCTTTAACCACTTGCTTATTCTATTCTTTAACTGTTTATCTAAGTTGTGTTACAAGCAGGTTAGATCTGTAACAAAATACAAAACTAACTGTATTTAGCGCTATAATTGAAAAACAAGTAATCTGATCACAGTTAATGAACATATATCTTTGAACACTTATTATTGGTGGAAAGGTTTCCTCACAAAATGTAATCTCCATTACTAAAGCTAAAACCTAAAGAAATCATCACGGAACAGTTTTCTGTCCTTATCAGTTAATTGTCTCAATACAAACTAAAAAGCGTTGTGAAAACTCCCACTCTTAAGAACATCTCAACACTTTATTCCATCTGAGTAGTGTTTGACAGACACGCCCTATTAATCCAAAATGGTCTTTAATGGTATCAATTGTGAACTTCCTTAATATGAATTGTAAATGCAACGTATGTTCTCTTTAGGACAGTAGCTGCTGAAACTGGTTAATAGCAGTTTTCTGTCAACCTAGTTAAGCATGTTGTTGTTATATCTAGTAAATATATTTTTATTTCATGTTTACTCACAAAACAATATGACATTATTTAGAATAGCAGTAAACTTTATACAAGTTTTACTCTCTCTGAGCTCTTCAAAACATCTACTTCTCTTGTCTCTCTTTCTCTTTTACTCCCTGTGCCCTGCAGCTGCCGGCCCAAGTTTCCCCTCATCAATCACCTCCGTGTGTTTGTGCATCACCTCTGTCATGCGTAACCATTTAACAGATTCCTTCTGACTGACAAACTTATAACAACCTCCCGTTTACTTTCAACTCTTTCTTCATAAACTTACAAACACAATTAATGTCTACTAATGATATTACAAAAACTCCCTCTAATTATCGTTTAATTCAAAATGTGAAAAAAGAACAATGATTTGTCTTACACAAGATTGTGGTCTAACAGAATGACTCTTGACCTCATGGGGTGAAATGACTTGGATGCTGCTCATCCTGAGCATGTGGCCTGAAGAACAAAAGGACCTCTTACTCATTAACCCAATGGACTCTCAGAGATGAGATCTAGCCCTGAGGGGGCTGACTTTAAAATGAACTGTGACAAATAAACCACATGCTTGTGGGTACATCATATTACACTACACTACATTAAGACAATAACCACTCAAATGAGCCTTGGTGAAAAGCATGAAAGACAAAACAACTTAATCTACTCTCATTGTTTGTTCCACCCTCAATATGCCAACTTGCTGGGCCACTAGTTTAGCCTCACTGTTGCATGACAATATATATTTCTCACAGTGAGCTCGCCATCCAATGCCCAACAAATTATCATCTCTCCATGTCCAATCTAGGTGGAATAATCCACTATTATGTTCAATTTGAATCAAACTTTAACCTGCATGTACTTCATATAGCAAAACCCATTCTTACTTCCCCTCAACGTTACTGTATGCAATCAATTGCTCTGAAATATAAGTAAAATTCTCAGTAAATGACGAATACCACGAAATTCACAATGCAATGTTTCTTATTTATTTAAATGTACAAGCCTTTTCTTTAGCCCCCTGTTTGATTCCACTTAAAATCAATCTCTTAATCTGTTCCCATTGCTCCCGGTAACTCCCTGGAATTTCAGAATTGTCTTAACCATTCTGACGTTCCATATTCACTTCGCTTTTATTTATCTGACTTAATTAATATGTGTTCACTTGTATTAATATACTGGGCTATTGTCGTTGTTACTATTAACGTGCTTCCCTTCTTCAATACCGGCCAGCAATGTAATAAAAAAATGTCAGCAGACCACAAATGAGCTTCACTCTTCTGAGTACATTGTCTGAGTTTCACAGACAATTGCTCACACAGGTATTTTAGGTAAAAATCACACAGATTTATTCCCCGTACAGTTTGTCCAGCTTGATAATGTGATGTTTATTTCAACAGACAAGCAAGACCTCGAATGATGCTTCGACACTCATAAAGAATGTGACCATTCCATGGGGCATAAAACCCAGGTCGTAACGAGCCCTTTATCACACGTTAGCTTTTCAAATTAAGTTTACAGACAAAGGGAAACGAGAGCCGGTCCCGTCACAATTTCGGTGAGGTTCACGTTCTCTCCCTTGATTTTAACATATAACAGACCTCTGGATTTTAGCTTTCAACCTTGGTCTGTTATTTAACCCCAGTTTTAAACGGCGACCCGATCTAAAATATCGAGTTTCCAGGTTTTGTCGTGCAGGAATAAAACCTTGCAACCCACAAACTGCACCGTCTCCACGCCACTCAGGAATAAGCTACCTGTAGATCCACGCCAAACTGCTCTATTTACGTTACGCAGGACTTTCTGTCTACCTGGCGATCAACGTTCACGTTTTGTATATAACTTTCCTAACATAGTAAAATATGCATTGTATATTCCATTTAAACTTTAAAAACACTGTGAAACGCCTACAGACAATCCTTAAGTTTTAGCATATCCAATTACAGACAGTTGATTTTCCTAACAGTCGTCTGCATACCTTATTTTGCAGGGCCCTGCTGATTGTCTGAGATGTTTGAAAGCGTTTGTTCCCGACCCATTCCGGTCGTCTGGATTATTCCTCAGCATTGTTTATCAGGCACGTCGAGTCACCATTTGATAGAGATTTTGAGGGATAACTTGTCCGCTTTCCAAATCTCCGCGTGTCCCTGACAAGCTGGTTATCATACAGGAAAGAATCCAGAACATACAAGTAACCGTTAAACAATAATCTACTTTAATGGTAATATGACAATGCAATACAATCAATACATTACCATACGAAGCCATATCATATCATATGCGTAATGTCAGGAATATGCCTACTCCTGGCCTTGTTCACGGGCTGCCCCGACCTTCCGGTCCGGGCGAGAAGAGAGGCAGAACCAAAGGAGGCATGGCTCTCAAATACCAACAGAAACAGGAAAGGGTGGAGTTTAACTGGTCGTCTTTTCCGGTCATCTCAAACAAACACCTCTGGCATTCACTGTCTCCTATTTCTGCAGCCTCCACACACACACATCCCCCCACATTCCAGAGACCACAGTGGGGCCTTGCTCACAAAGATAACACAACGATTTCATCTCTCATATCTCCAACTTCTGGTTTACACACACTGCTTATTATTAATACAAAGTAATTAAACCCACACATATACTATTCAAGATATGTAGACTTCCCTGAAACATGACATGCTAGAGATCTTAAGCCGAATATACTCTCATCTACTTAGCACCCTGTCCTGCATAACTACACCTCCCCCATAGAGCCATAAAACCCTGTTTACTCTAAGCAGCCCTTTGTTTATAGCCATTTTAGTCCTCACATTTATGAAAGGATAAAACAGAGAAATCAATATAAAACACAAACACAGGTATTGTTTGAACAGTATTCACTTAACTGCTACTATTGATAATTACCAGAGAAACTCAAGGGACCTCTTTTAATATCTGGAAATTGCAACAAGACTTTCTGCCATTTCAAATGTAACACACTTCTTAAATATCAGATGATAATACTCTGCACTGTGGAGCCTCATACAAAGGAACATCTCTGAACTGTCAGCTCTTGCAGGGCCCCGATCTCACCAACACTCTTATGGGGGTCCTCATTCGCTTCAGAAAAGAGCCTGTCGCAGTCATGGCTGACATCCAGGCCATGTTTCATCAGGTGCGGGTGCCTGATAAACATGTGAACTTTCTTCGCTTTCTTTGGTGGCCTCAGGGCAACACTGACCAGGAACCAGCAGAATATCGAATGAGGGTACACTTGTTTGGAGCTGTTTCGTCCCCCAGCTGCGCCAATTACGCCTTGAGGCGAACTGCAGAGGACAATGCAGCTCACTTCCCTCCTGAAGTGATCAAAACAGTCAATCACAACTTTTATGTAGACGACTGCCTGAAGTCTACAGCCTCGGAGGGAGATGCAATTAAGCTTGTAAAGGATTTGACTCTGCTCTGTAGTCAGGGAGGATTCAACCTTCAAAAATGGGTGACAACCAGCCGTTGTGTCTTGAAGCCAATCCCAGGTGACATCAGAGCAACAGAGATGAAAGAGCTGGATTTGGACACAGATCACCTGCGTATGGAAAGGGCACATGGACTGCAATGGTGCGTGGAGTCCGACCAGTTCAGCTTTAGGACTTCATTACAGCCACGCCCACAGACCAGGAGAGGTATCTTGTCGGTGGTCAGCTCTCTGTATGACCCTATAGGATTTTTGGCTCCTTTTACAATGCCAGCCAAGTTACTGTTGCAGGAGCTTTGCCGGCAAAAACTGAAGTGGGATGAATACATTTCCCCCTCCTTCTCCAAACAGTGGTCTGATTGGCTGAGCGACCTCCAAAGGATGAGTGTATTCAAGGTGGAACGCTGTATCAAATCCCTGAACTTTAAAACATCTGTGAAAGCACAAATTCATAATTTTTCTGATGCCAGTGAAGCTGGTTATGGTACAGTGTCGTACCTGAGACTGGAAGGTGGCAATAAGGTGCATGTTTCATTTCTTGCTGGAAAGGCCAGAGTTGCACCTCTGAAGCACATCACTATTCCTCGTTTGGAGCTCACAGCGGCAGTCCTCACTGTTAGAATTGATGGAATGCTTCAAGGGAACTACAATGGCAACTGGAGAAGTCAGTGTTTTGGACCGATAGCACGACTGTCATCAAATACATCTCCAATGAAACCAGACGTTTTCATACGTTTGTTGCCAACCGAGTCACTGTGATCAGAGAAGCTGCAGATGTTGACCAGTGGAAGTATGTGGTCTCAAGGCCAATCCTGCTGACGAAGCCTCACATGGATTAAGAGCCGAATAATTTCTCACACATGGAAAATGGATTGAAGGCCCAGAATTCCTGTATTTGCCTGAGTGAGTGGCCTACACTGGAAATGGATTCAGTGATTCCCATTGATGACCCGGAGGTCAAAAAAGAAGCAGCAGTGAATGCCATTGTTAAGGATTCAGAAATCCAACAGACCATCTAATCAACTACTTCTCATCTTGGAAGAAGCTTAAAACGTCTGTTGCCTGGTTCCTTGAACTTAAAAGACTTCTGTTGCTTCTGAGTCAAAAGAAAAAGGAACTTAAAGCTACCGAAGGTGACAAGGATGCAGGAGTTAAAAGTATAGTTGAACAGAAACTTAAGAGCTTCAAAACCATACTCGGTGGAAAACATTTGACTCCAGAAGATTGTGATGAAGCAGAGAAGGCAATCATTCATTTTGTTCAGAAACACAGGTTCAAAAGTGAAATTGCCTCCCTCAAACATGGCTCAAATATTGTCTCCAAGGACAGTCCACTGTACAAGCTAGACACAGAGGCGCGGGAAGGTATTTTGAGTGGGGGTGCTGAGGTGCTGGACTCCAGTGAACACTATTACGGGCACTATAGAGCACGCACAAAAGCAATCCCCACACACAAACACACAGTACACCCGCAACTGTTACAATGAAGGCTCGATAATCAGCTCACGGCATATAGGCAGGGGTAAAGTGCTATTTTTTACGAGTGGGGAGCCTACCTCACCTCCTATAGGGAGGTCTGGGGGGATGCTCCCCCGGGAAGATTTGTTTTAAATATTGAAGTTAAAAGCATCAATCTGGTGCACTTTAAGAGCAGCATTAAGAGATCTATGGATACATCTCTCAACACCCAGATGAAACACAACTGTAAGCAGATGTTCTTTTTCTTTATGGATATTTTACAAATCACTCCCCTTTCAAACTGTATTCTTGTTTTACTGCCATATAGTATTTCATAACTGTTTTTCCTTTATTCTCTTATTTGTTTTATAACTATAATGATCATATGAAGGTGTGCCGTGGAAATAATCTTTTGAATAATTTGTGACCAAACCCTTTGAGACCCACTGAGATAACTTAGACTAAAGTTAACTATCTAAACACTCAGAGAGTCCTTTAGCTCATCTGAGCCTCTCAGTCTGAGAGGAGAGCTCTCCTCCAGCTTGTTGTGGAACCAACAGCAACAGCTCCGTATGTCCGTTAGTGCAGCTAGCTAATATTATTTTACCAACAATGTGGAATTTATTGGCTACATATTACACAGATTATGCACAGCGGGAGCAGCAATAACCATCAAATAATAATTCAGACAGGCGAGCTCCGCACCCCCTGCCTGCCGCTAGGGGATGCTGCAGCGCCCTCAGCACCCCCCTTCCCGCGCCCATGGCTAGACCCCATACTGAAGGATGACATTCTCAGAGTTGGTGGTTGTTTGCACAAGTCTGCATTACCATCAGAAACAAAGCATCCTGTTATTCTTTCCAAAGACCTGCATGTCTCCCAGCTCATTTTACGTCATATCCATCAACAACTAGGACACGCTGGGAAGAACCACATGTTGTACAGACTTCGACAGAGGTATTGGATAATTAATGCCAATTCAGCTGCAAGAAAGACCATTACAGAATGCATGGTGTGTAGACGGCATAGAGGAAAACTTGGGGAACAGAAGATGGCAGACCTGCCTGAAGAGAGAGTTGTGCCAGACAAGGCTCCTTTTACTACAGTGGGAGTTGATTATTTTGGCCCCATAGAAGTGAAAAGAGGAAGAAGCCTTCTAAAAAGGTATGGAGTGATTTTCACTTGTCTGACCAGCCGTGCAGTACACCTGGAGGTGGCACATTCCCTTGATACAGACTCTTGCATTAATGCCTTGAGGAGATTCATTTGCAGAAGAGGCCCTGTGTCAAGTTTAAGATCTGACAACGGCACAAATTTTGTTGGAGCAAACAAGGAGTTAAAGCAAAGTCTTGTTGCTTTGAATAATGCAAAGATCCAGAATGCCTTAATTCAGGATGGAATTAAGTGGAGCTGTAATACGCCAACAGCCTCACACCAATGTGGCGTTTGGGAGCGTCTCATTCGATCAGTAAGGAGACCTCTGTTCTTGGACAACAGGTTTTGGATGATGAAGGCCTGCAGACACTGCTTTGTGAAGTAGAGGCGATACTAAACGACAGACCCCTCACAAAAGTGTCTGATGACCCTAATGACCTCGAGGCCCTCACCCCAAACCATGTTCTTCTGCTGAAGGGAAAACCCATCTTTCCCCCTGGACTCTTTGAAAAGAGTGACCTGTACATCAGAAGGAAATGGAAGCAAGTACAGTATATCGCAGAGTTGTTTTGGAAAAGATGGACATCTGAATACTTACTTGTGATGCAAGAAAGACAGAGATGGGCAGCGCCAAGAAGAAATTTCTCCCCAGGAGATATTGTCATCATTGCCGATGCTACAGCTCCAAGAGGATCCTGGAAGATGGGTCCAGTTGTGAGTACCAAGTCTGACTCCAAAGGATTGGTCCGCTCTGTGTGCATCCAAACCAAAACCAGCGTCTTGGAGAGACCTGTTACGAAGATCTGCCTGCTGGTGGAGGCCACAGAATAAGATCATGGACAATTCTATCTATTTTCTCTTTCTATCCTGTCTTCTTACCATCTGTTTATCTTTCAGTGGCTACAGAGAAGATGACACAGAAGACACTATGGCTCATGGATAGAGGGAATTGCTCCCTTATATGTTTTACATAAGGGTAATTGTGATTCTCACAATTAGGGGCTGGAATGTGGAAGCTATTCAGTATTTTTCACATTTATTTAATGTATTTATTTGTTGTTTTGTAGAATTAATTGATTTACAACCATATTATTTAAGTTAAGTTGTGTTCCAGGTAAAATGCTTTTATTTTGAAGGTGATGGGTCAATTTGGGCATACAGCTGGGTTTATTTAAGTCAATCAGGGCACAGCAGCAGTCAGTGGGCACCGGGAAGTCTATGGTTTTTTACCAGTATCGGGGCTGAGTTCAGCAAACATTTCAATACCTTTTGCAGTATTGTTCTTGCCAAGGTGAAGCCAATAAATACCACAAAAACGTCGATGCCTTGTCTGGACAATGGACTCATCACCAACTCATGATCTGCGTAAGATCCACTATACCTGGTGCCTCAGTGGCCTTTTGAAGTTTTATTGTTGTTGACAAATAGCCACTACAGAAAGGTTAAACCTTTTTAAGGAAATAAAAAGTTATATTTTACTGTCGATATGGCTTCTATACCGATAGGTCATCCCCTCTCTCAAATCAAATTGTTTTTGTGGGAAATTCTAAATATAAATATTCTTTGTTTGTGAAATAACTCAATTAAAAGTACTGTGTATTTTTTGTTTAATTAAGACCTTTAGTGCAAAATGCACATAGGAGTTTCAACAGATTTTTAGAGAAAAGTAAGAAATCAATGTTTTTATTTGTACACTGGATATGTTCAAATGCATGCACACAAATACATTTAGCAATCAGATTGATAGGATGTCGACAGGTGGTGTCAGTCCAACTCTCATCAGAATTTGACCCTGAACAGGACCTTGTGGTTCGGGCCAAATCCAGCCCCCCGACTTCATTTTATTTGGCCCGCAAGAGCTTGCAAAAAATACAATACGTTTATTATACGGTTTCATGCCACTTTACAGAAGCATGATGTCCCTAAACTACATGTCCCACAATGCATCTCATTTTGTGACATGCGCACTGAAGAGACTTGCGATTTCTGCTCTCAGACTAGTTAATTATGAAGTGATTACCCTCTCCGATAATAATCCAATGCAGAGGCAATAATGTAATATAAAACATTATTTTATATATGTATGTATATTTATATAGTCTTAAAGTTACAACCGGCCCTTTTTGAGTGCAACCTTAATGCTGATGTGGCCCGCGATGAAATTGAGTTTTACCCCCCTGTGTTAGAGGGTGAGCAGTGAGGGCCAGTCACTGCCCACCCTCCCCTGGCTTCCAGCACCACTCTTCCCACCTGTTCCAGAGCCAACAAGAGGCTCTTTCCCCTGCCTCCCCCAACCTACGAGCAGCTGTTTTTTGCTCCCTACTTGCTATTCCCAGATCTGTGGACGTCGTGTAGCCAACCTCAACTGGGAAAAGCCAGGCCTGCCACCCTTTGTCCCTGCATTAATGGAACAGGTCCTGGAACTTGGTGGCTTTCCTTTCCGAGGCCTCTTCGCACCGATCTTCCCAAGGGACTGACAGCTCAATAATGATGATTTTCTTCACCTCCTCCAACAATGTCAGGCCTCAGGGGTCAGCCTGACGCAGGAGTTGTACGTTGTTTTTCACATAAAGACTGTAATCCTTCAGTTTTTCTGAATTATGGCTGAACTGAGCTGCTCTATGACCAATGTTTTATTCACTGAAATGATGTAGTGCTCTTATTTATTAGGTTGATTTAAACGGTATGGAAGCCACTCGGAGGAAAGAAAATGTCATTTTCGTCATAAAAATTAGAAATAATCTCAAAATAATGATTTAGGATATCAAAATAAATATGAAAATGATTCAGTATTAAGGTATAATATGTAAATGGAAGGTTTCTGTAAGACTGGGCAACATGACAAACAAGTCCAAATGCACATAACACTGGCTAGGTGTGGTTCATAATCTTACTTATCCATTTATTTTATATCTGCATATGAGGATTATACTCTTGTGATATTTATGAAAAATCAATGATAGAAGCCTCCTATGCAAAGTGTCTGTCCATCCATGGTCCATCCAAAGCAGATCCCTGTTGTCATGTTAACAGATAACTGCTTGACTCTTCTTTAACCCTCATCAAGCTCACTTAGATCCTCACAAATACGTTGTTTTTTTTCTCTGACCTCGATCAAAACCAAGCCCTTTAAGTCAGAATATAGCGAGACAAATCATAAACACAAACAACCTTTTTGTCTTGATAATTGTTGCAATACATTCATATATTAAAATGGTGTGTCTAAATCAGTGCAAATTAGAAGAACATTTCATGTGATTTGGAGTTGAGTGACTGGGGTCTGTGCTGATCCATCTTTAGATGATCTTAGAAGATAACATTTAGACTTGTTGCCTAAATATCAATGCTGCACTTTTCTACAATAACTAACATGTAAAGCGTTTGTATGGAATTATTTATGGCCAGAAACAAGTGATAGGGTGAGTATTTTAACTTAAATATATCACTATGAAACTTCATCTTCACTCGTCAACTTCATTCCTCCAACTTGCAGTAGATGAATGAATGATTTATGAAAATCCTTCCATCGGAGAAACATTACTCACAGTTTACTTTGACCAACAATTGTGGATCTTTACACATCATTCTCCACCAATGATTATCTCCTGAGCTGAATGTGATTTTGTGGTTTGGGTAATGGAGCTCAAAGGTTGCCAGTCAGAGTCCAGTTTGTTTAGAGCAATGATCGGTAATGTAAAGTGTGATGTAAAAACCAATGATATATTATACACAATATAAAAAAGCAAACACATTGTGAGAAATACATTTATTTAAATAATGTTTTTTCCAAATGATTATCGGTGGTGTGATTATGTGTATTTAGAGCCTGTTCTCTTAAGGTTCTCCTGGCTTACATAAATAGCTCAGAAGTTTAGAGTGACAGTGTGAAGGCTTCAGATTAGACAAGTTTGATCAGAGCTCATTCTGCAGTGTATCCCTCTTTCCACTAGATGGCGATGCTGCCCACATCATGGGCTCTGTAGTCCAAGGGGAACAGAGACAATAGAGGTTTCTCAATACTCAGATGTCCCCTCTTCGACTCATATCCTCGAGACTTGGTGCCGCCCACAGGAGATGCGAGCGAAGGACTGAGGAGGGGAACCGAGGAGAGGAGGGGAAGCAGCAGGCGGTTAGAGAAATGAGAACTCCTCTCCTCGGAGAGGTCATTTTAAAGAGACGTCCATTAATGATGACAGGAGGCACAGCAGCCCTCTGTCTGATGGACAGATGTGTTCATGACGACTTAGGCCTATATATTTACTTTTAATTCATTGACAGTGCGGTATAATGAGACAATAACAGGCTACAGAATCAGATGCCGACATATACACACACACACACATATATTTATATAAATATATACCATTTCAGAATCAAGTATGAGAGCACCAGAGTTGGGTTATGCGTTACTGTAATAATATTACTTTTGTCAGTAACGGAGTAGTGTAACGCGCTACTTTTATAATTCAGTAATCACACTACAGTTACTAACATTGCCCCGACACGCGTTACTTCGTTACTTACTAAAATCAGTCATAATCAAACTTCAACAAACACCTGCAAAGAACACATGCTAAGGTGAAGCTAACGCACAGCTAGTTGTTGTTTGTTTATATCACGTAGTCTGTTCTTCTTCTCTGTTTTCCGGTTGTTGCCTGTTTTGAATGACGAATACACACTACCGCCGCCTGCTGGTAAGGAGAGTTATTGCCACTCACGCATGCGCAGTTCGTACGTGCTCGGCTGAAGTCTTTGCGGTGTCTGGTTCCAGTGCAACACATGGCCAACACGCAGGAGAACACGCCGACGCAACAGCGTGAGCAGAGAAAGACTGCGCAAAATATACAGATAGCAGGAGACAGAGGACAGCCACGGTCAGATAGGAAAACATTCAGGATCTGGATCAGTCTTATGCGACAATGGAAACTGAACTAAAGAGAACATTTGAAACTTTAGCAGTCTGCGTGATCTGCCTGCAGGGAGGGCCGGGCCGGCCCTGCGAGTAAAGTAACGAGTAAAGTAACGAGTAACTTTATGTAGAGAGTAACGAAGAAGTGTAATATATTACTTTTTTTAAAAGTAATATGTAATATGTAATATATTACTTTTTTTTAGTAACGACCCCATCTCTGGAGAGCACTCTCATATAACGTAACACAATCAGAGACTGGATATATCCCCCCCTCTCTGTGGTCGCTGAAATGGGGAATTGAAATTACGGGCCAAAAGTTGTACAAGTATTAAAAGTAAGCATAGGACACCAAACCAACTGAGACCCGTCTGTCCGCCGCATCTACGCACTGTACAACACACACCTACAGCTCCTAAAGCATAATCAGGCTACAGCCGTTGTGTATTTTATTATGTGAAGCACTAAATGGTGACGGTCTTAGAAAAATATCGACTCTTTGTTTGTAGATATCTACTAAACTAAAGCAAATAAAGAGAGTAGGCCTGTTATACTGAGTGATATATATTATACACACTGCTGCTCTGCTTTCTGCACGGACCTCACAGCTGTTCTCTCTGGAAACATCGCGTTGCCATTCAAGCCAATAGAGTCTGGCTGCAGACCGCAGCAAGGAGGCGGATCCTATAGGGGCGTTTCCTATAGGGGCGTTTCCTAACTTTTTTTATCCAATAGCAACTTAAGGGATTCCAGCTGCTTTTATAAATCCTCGCAGAAGAAGTCATTGTTCTAGTGATGGGAATTCCGGCTCTTCTTGGTGAGCCGGATCATTTGGCTCACCAAGAAGAGCCGGCTCTTTCGGCTCCCAAAGGGCTCTTCAGTTTACCACATATTATACCTTTTAATTAAATCAAATGTAGCCCTGTTTTGACTAATGATTTATATGTGTATGCCTACACATATATCACTTACATTATTCAAGACATCCTTTGTACTAAAGTATTCAAAAGTAAAAATTACATGTTTAATATAAATTATTTGCTGTGGCCAATTGTTTTCATTGCATTTACAGACCCGTGTAATAACTTTCTGATACCACCCAATGAATGCATTGACTTGCTTGTAGAACTACGCTACACAAAACAGATGGCAACACCTATAAAAACTATTTTAAAAAAGGGGCTACTGTATCAACCTATATAAAGTATATAAATATAGTTTTTCTCCCTGCAGGAGAGGGGAGGGTGCTTTGAGATCAGCTGCTAGGCTGCAGCGGGGAGAAGAGGGGGACAAAAAGAGATCTCTGTCCTCCGTGTTTTATTCTTATAGAAGTAAGAAGAGAAGTAATGGGTCAGAAACCCTCCTTTTTACGCAGCGGTCCAGACATAGACATCATAGCTACGGCGACACATATTCAGTTGCCAGTTACTTTTGGCATTAGGGCAGGGATATCTTTCAAGGTTTGACATAATGAATTGTGCTACTTTTAAAGCAAGCAACGATGTTTTCAAATCTGTAATCAAAAAGCTCCTCAAAAACACTATAGAAGCAGTTCCTGCCGTTGTTACGTTAGTTCAAACAGTAACAACGGACTACTTTTCTTAGCGGATGCATGTCAATTTAAATCAATACATAAAACAATTTTTTAAATCAATAAAATCTTTTTCTAAATCCATAAAAGCATTTCAATTATTATTGGGAGTCATGTCGTTACTTTGTTGAGAATGTGGCCATGTGTAATAAGCGGGATAATGTCCACATTGCACATTGCATAATGTGCCTTCATGCCGATCTAGATCCCTCCGCAAAAACAAAACAAAAAACGGCTCGTTCGCGGGCGAGAGCCGGCTCCCGTCGTTCACTATAGGAAACGCCCCTATAGGAAACGCCCCTATAGGATCCGCCTCCTTGCTGCGGTCTGCAGCCAGACTCTATTGGCTCTCGCCCGCGAACGAGCCGTTTTGTTTTTGCGGAGGGATCTAGATCGGCATGAAGGCACATTATGCAATGTGCAATGTGGACATTATCCCGCTTATTACACATGGCCACATTCTCAACAAAGTAACGACATGACTCCCAATAATAATTGAAATGCTTTTATGGATTTAGAAAAAGATTTTATTGATTTAAAAAATAGTTTTATGTATTGATTTAAATTGACATGCATCCGCTAAGAAAAGTAGTCCGTTGTTACTGTTTGAACTAACGTAACAACAGCAGGAACTGCTTCAATAGTGTTTTTGAGGAGCTTTTTGATTACAGATTTGAAAACATCGTTGCTTGCTTTAAAAGTAGCACAATTCATTATGTCAAACCTTGAAAGATATCCCTGCCCTAATGCCAAAAGTAACTGGCAACTGAATATGTGTCGCCGTAGCTATGATGTCTATGTCTGGACCGCTGCGTAAAAAGGAGGGTTTCTGCCCCATTACTTCTCTTCTTACTGAAGGAGTAGGTAGCACTTTCTCCGCGCCGTTCCTATGAGCTTGCTTTAAAAGAAGGAACACTCAAAACAACCAGGACGAGGGTTAAACAAAAATCTGTTTTAATCATAAAAGGTAATAATGCAATACAATATAATACATTACCATACAAAGCCATATCATATGCGTAATGTCAGGAGTATGCCTACTCCTGGCCTTGTTCACGGGCTGCCCCGACCTTCCGGTCCGGGCCGCGCGAGAAGAGAGAGGGAACAACAAATTGAACAAACTCTTAATACCAACATCAACAGGAAGGGGTGGAGTTTCATTTGGGAGATACCAAAACGCTGTCTCACAGGGAATCAGCGTGGGCAGCAGAGAACCAAACAGTTTTCAGTTTGGAGCAAAACACATTCTTATTATGTAGCTTATCACACAATGGTCCATATGTTTTCCCGCTATGAAAGCCACAGGTGTTGGGAAGGCCTGCAGGATGCGCATCATTATATCCGGGGAAAATGTCCCTCCCAATTTGCAAAGCCTATCGATGGTTTAACCTAGAAAAACACTCAAAGGGGTAATCTTTTCTCTCAAAACAGAACTCACAATTAATTCTGCAAAAATAGCTTAAAAACACCCTTTTGATAAACAGGTAAAAGTCAAAGAAAAAGACTATTGCGCTAATCTACTTTTAAGAAAAAGGGAACATTGTTTCAGGAATCTATAAAAAAAACTCTATATTTGAGAGGAAAAATGTACTTTTTGTTCCTTCAACTATTAACACACAGGAATGTATAAACCCACACATATATTAGGGATGACATGATGCAATACACCTCCTATAGATGGGTGACATTAAAATGAACATACCAAAAATATGCTGCCTCAGTTCTTTGGTACAATATCTCACATCAATTTCCACATTACTTCTATAAGAATAAAACACGGAGGACGGAGATCTCTTTTTGTCCCCCTCTTCTCCCCGCTGCAGCCTAGCAGCTGGTCTCAAAGCACGCTCCCCTCTCCTGCAGGGAGAAAAACTATATTTATATACTTTATATAGGTTGATACAGTAGCCCCTTTTTAAAATAGTTGTTATAGGTGTTGCCATCTGTTTTGTGTAGCGTGGTTCTACAAGCAAGTCAATGCATTCATTGGGTGGTATCAGAGAGTTACACGGGTCTGTAAATGCAATGAAAACAATTGGCCACAGCAAATAATTTATATTGTATATGTAATTTTTACTTTTGAATACTTTAGTACAAAGGATGTCTTGAATAATTTAAGTGATATATGTGTACACCAGGGTTTCCGTTAGGCGGTAATTACCGGTTTTTAGCTGGTAAAATTTATTAAAAACCGGTAAATTCAAAACCTGCCGGTCAAAATGTCTGGTAATAATTAGGGAGGCTCCGATCGATCGTCCGTCGGTCATTATCGGCCGATATTCACTCTTAATAGTTTGATCGGTGCTCTCTATAAAGGCCGATCAGGAGAGCTGGATCTGATCTATATGGACATAAACGCGAGTGAAGTGTAACCGGACGCGAGAGAGAGAGATCAGATCAGCTGCTGAGTCTGACCGAGACACGCAGCTCTGCATAATCACCTGAAGCCCCGCCCTCTGTTTAGCGAGCTGCAGGAGCTGCTTGAGAAACTGACGGGCTGTCAGGAGAGAGAGGGAGGGAGAGGGGAAAAGAGAGGATCCGTTTCTCCCGTGTTATTATTCAAATGTAATGTAAACTTCTGAATAATGTACGTTATCTACTACAAGTAGTTTGTTTGAATGTAATAATTATGTTGTTTGTTGTTTGTGGAATAATTTATTGAAAAATGAATCTGAATTTTTCGATCTGTTACGATTATAAACTGAAGCAATATAAAAATGAGCCCCGTGAACTGAGTTTTAAACTGAAGCATATCTGCTCATAGTCCGGTAATTACCTGCTAACGGAAACTCTGCTACACAACTCTTATTATTATCATTGAAATATGACCGGTAAGTTTCAAATTTGTCCGGTAAAATAAATTCTGCCTGGACATTTGACCGGCGAGAAAAAATCCTAGCGGAAACCCTGGTGTACACATATAAATCATTAGTCAAAACAGGGCTACATTTGATTTAATTAAAAGGTATAATATGTGGTAAACTGAAGAGCCCTTTGGGAGCCGAAAGAGCCGGCTCTTCTTGGTGAGCCAAATGATCCGGCTCACCAAGAAGAGCCGTAATTCCCATCACTAGAATGAATGACTTCTTCTGCGAGGATTTATAAAAGCAGCTGGAATCCCTTAAGTTGCTATTGGATAAAGAAAGTTAGGAAACGCCCCTATAGGAAACGCCCCTATAGGATCCGCCCCTATAGAGAGGCGAAGTCCCTCCCTTTCCGGGAGCCTCCATGGGACCCCGGAAGCGTAAAATTATACATTGAAGTCAATGGAGAGAGAAAGGTTATCTTTTGATCCCGTTTGAATTGTGCCACGAATGACACATATGATGTTTGTCAATTTAAAAGAATATTTTAAGTTACACATTTTTTTGTGTGAAACCGCTGAGTGAACTACAGGTCTCTGGTCTCGCACAATCCGCGTCACCATCACAAAGACGGCCGTCACGTTAGCAAATTTCACCTGTTTCTTTCAGAATGAGAATAAAAGTATAAAACGAGGTGAACATCACTACAAGTCTGGACACGTTGAGAGCTGTACATACACGAAAGGGGAGTTAGTCGGTTCTGTAAGAGCAGCGGGACCGGCTGTTGACCAAGATGTTGGTGAGTAATATGAGTGCAATGTGTAACGTTAATGTCAGCTAGCTAACACTAGCTAACAAGGTACATGAACGTGTTTTGTTTCAGGAACTAGTTTTCTCCTTAAGAACTTCGTGGTCTGTGTATGCTGTGGATAACATTAGTGTTCACAAGAACAAGGTAAACTCCCGTGTTTTGTTTTAGTTGCTCTTCAGATTGAAGCGGCCAGTTTTATATCGACTATACTGTATGTGTGATCTCCTTTTACATCTCGTTGTGTCATTTGAGTTTATTTGCTGTGTGTAGATTCAAGGGTTTTGGTTATCTTGTCAATTTGTTTGGTTATCTAGGCACAACTGTGTGTGACTCCCTCTGGTACACCGGTATGTGTTTTCTTAATGTAGAGAGCATTGATTAATTAATTAACACACTGAGTCTAGATCCTGACCAAATCCTTTTTTATTGTTGATCAAATGTTTTTCAAAAATGTATTCATACACATTTAGAAAAATACAATGTACAATCACAACCAGTACAACACAAATTACAAAAAATACAGAAAAAACAAACAATAACAACAATCAGACAAGAGGACAAAACTATGGAAAAATAACCCCTCCCACCCCCAGATCCGGACCATCCTTGTATTATTGCTCATTCAATCTATTATAGCATGCTAACAAACTTACTTTATTTGTACAGATCTGCATGGGAGACGATGGCGCGATGCAGAGCGCTGTCTGTGGTTGTGCACGGGGGATGTACAAATGCAGCCACGCTGCAGCATTGGCAATATGTGCAATGTGGCAGATCAGCTCCACAGATGTTGAGTGCCAGTGGAGGAAGCCTGGCACTTCCAAAGTAGTCCAGCCGGTGTCTCAACTTTACCAACAGTGAGAGGAGACATACAACCCACTGGCCAGAGACATCGCCACTCAGGATGTAGACTGGTTCAGGTCTGCACTGAGGGGCCCACAGTGTGGCATGGCATGGCTTTTGTCACCTGAGCCAGAGCCGCGGCCTCAACATCAGGCCATTGTCACCGTGCCGGAGCTGGTGAAGGGACATGGGGGTCGGGGGCTTGATTTATTCTTTATGAAAATAGTTGACTGTTGGAGAAATTAATCCAAATGAAACGTTGGACTGAACTACAACTACGCCTTTAAATCTCTACGGACTGTTTTTCAGTGGGATGGCAAGTTCGTATCTTTAAACATTTAATAGTTTTTTCTCAGAACAGATTTGATTTTCTGAAGTTAATTTAACTTAACCATGTAAGGTCATTATTAAAAAGGTACAATCAATTTGTTTAGGGTTGAATAAAATAATGATAAACATTTCATTTGGATAATTTACTGACAGAATAAGAAACTCAATGATGCTCTACTCACCTGTTCCTTTTTATAAAGTGAAACAGTTGAAACGATAGATTTTAGTAAACTTAAAAACAACCTTCTCCAAAAGCTATCAAGGAATATACCAAATACTTATTTTAGAACTTTATTACATATTATTTGTATATAGTTTGAATGATCCATAATTGACAGAAGCTTGTGTTTACACTGACCTGTTACTCATATATTAATCAGTATTGGGTCCACTCCTATTCATCATTTACCTCCTCCCACTAGGCACAATCCTCCGTCACCATGGCATCCACTTTCACTGCTATGCTGACGACACGCAAGTCTATATCTCAACCAAACCCAACACCGCCCTCCCGCCCACCTGCCTCCAGGATATCAGGAGCTGGATGAGCAGGAACTTCCTGAAGCTAAATGGTAGTAAAACTGAGGCCCTGCTCATCGGCTCAAAAAACACCCTCTCCAAAATCCTAACCACCCCACCCCCAAGCATCATGATCGACAGCTTCCCTGTATCCTTCACCAGCCAAGTCAAAAGCCTTGGCGTCATCCTGGACAGCACCCTTTCGTTTGCACACCACATAAAAAACATCACCCGGAATGCCTTCTTCCATATCCGCAACATTTCCAGACTCCGCCCATCCCTTTCACAATCCAGCACCGAAATCCTGGTTAAGGCATTTGTCACATCCCGGATTGACTACTGTAATGCTATCCTCTCTGGCCTACCCACAAAACTACTCAACAGACTCCAAATCATTCAAAACTCGGCTGCCCGGATCATTACCTGTACCAAATCGTCTGACCACATCACCCCCATCCTCATCCAACTTCACTGGCTCCCTGTTCAGCACCGGATTGACTACAAAAACCTTCTGCTTACATACAAAGCCCTCAACAACCTCACCCCCACCTATCTCTCAAACCTCCTCCAGGAATTCACCCCCTCCCGCTCCCTGCGCTCATCCTCAGCCGGACTCCTGACTGTCCCCACCTCCCGCCTTAGCACCATGGGAGCCAGGGCTTTTAGCTGCACCGCACCCAGGCTCTGGAACTCTCTGCCTCCACACATCAAACAGTCTGACTCCATCACGACATTCAAATCCCACCTCAAAACCCACCTGTTTAAACTGGCCTACTCACTCTAAAACACATTCAACCTGCTATCACAGATCCCCCTCTCACTCCGTCACTTCACACTCTTGTCTGGCCTGTTTTATGCTTTTATGCTGCTGTATTGCCTGTGTTCCGTTTTTGTTTTAGCTGTTTTAACACTTTTAAATGCACTGTAAGGCGACCTTGGGTGTCCTGAAAGGGCCCTCGAAATAAAATGTATTATTATTATTATTATTATATATTAATGTCTTTGTAACTTCTTTAAACCACTACCTCACTCATTTCTTTCACTCATCACGGTTCAGTAAACTAAGTGACACATGAACCAGTTTAATCATTATAATAACGTAGGATTGCAACTCTTTGAAACTGTAGGTGGCTCTTAAAAGAGCCGTTGTGTTTGGGTGTGCTGGTCTCAGGTCAGTCTAAGCCCTCTCTCCGCGGATGCGGCGGGCCAGCTGGATGTCCTTGGGCATGATGGCGACCCTCTTTGCTTGGTTCATCTTACTGGATGTCGGTGCAGTCCACAGTCATTGTGCAGTTGAAGGCAGAATGAATTTATTATTGACTCCGAATGAAGCACAACTTCATGTCATACAATACATTGACTTTATTTGTAATTGTGTAAAAACATATGAGCATAATGATTAGCAAGCAGGACCTGCAGGAACAGAGCATGGTGATGGATGGAGCTGGGAAGAGAGAAGAATAAAGAAAACAGATCAACTTCATTATCGGATATTAAAAATTCAATTACAAAACAAGTTGCCACTCCTACAGTTTTCTAGTATGTAAAGATGATTTCACTTGACCTATGCACAATATCACACTCAATACATGTGTGTCTCTGGGGGGTGCATTGTGCCTTTGATGTATATAAATAGTATACCATAACCAAATACTATTACGTACAGCGGAAATCAGGTTGCCAGAGCAGGTCAGTGTGCATGTTCCTCAGGGTCTCAGCAGTTACAGGTGAGGGAAAGGAAATACAAGAGAAAAAGGTCACAACACTTTAAAGTAACAACACTTTGAATAATTATCTCTTCTAATAATTTTCTCTCAGTAATCACTCAACTACTGTCTTTCCAACAAACAGATTGACTCACCCTTACTGTCATCACAATGAAACACGTCCAGAAGAATCTGTCATGCAAAGCTGCCTTCGACTCTCCCTGACTGCTTCCATAGCACCCGGTGGATGGCGCAGTAGGCTACTCTTCAAATGTTTCACGAAATACTTACCATCATGACTACTCTTACTTCATGTAATAAAATAATAACTTCATGGTAAGGCTACTAAAAATGACAAGGCTAAGTAATGTAATGCTAACTAACGTACTCGCTACTCGTCGCTACTAGCTAGGTAGCTAACTTGACTATGTTCCATCATGCACAACATGTATATTACCTGATATGTCTGATCCAGCGACTCCTGGTCCTTTCATCAGACGGGAATCGATAGAACGAGCAAGTGGTATGATCACTTATGTGATTACAACCTGGTACAAAGCACACTTGTAAAAGTGAATTTATTTTTAGCAATCTCTTATTTATTGGAGGGAATAAATCAGTTATGAAATCTTCTTCTTCGCTTTAATTACTAGTTGCAACCACTTGGAGAATTATCGCCTGTGACATCCCTTACGCGACCCAGAATGGGATTTGGGATTTGTAGTCGCGTATTTTTCATAGTCTTATATTTCAACAGTTTTACGACAAAATGTGACTTTTTTGACATGGAACTTATTGTTTAAGATTGACAAACATGATATGTGTAGTTCGTGGCACAATTCAAACGGGATCAAAAGATACGATTTCTCTCTCCATTGAATTCAATGTAAATGTTTCGCTTCCGGGGTCCCATGGGCCCATGGGGCCCATCTACCCATGGTCCCATGGGTAGATGGGCGTGACTTCGCCTCTCTATAGGATCCGCCTCCTTGCTGCGGTCTGCAGCCAGACCCATCTCGTTCAAGCAGTTACTAAAATAATATCCAGGGGATGCATGCAGAGCTGCCATTGGCTAAGATAGCTCCGGCCGTGCGTAACGCCTCCACCGTTCCCGGAAATGCATCCGCGGAGGAGCAGTGTTGCCAACTTGGCGGCTTTCCAAACCCTCCGGCTACTTATTTGTGTCAAAAGCGACTAACGACTAATCTAACGATTTATAATGGTGTTATTAGGGACTTTTCTGGTGTTTGGAGACTCACGTATTGTTCTGCAGTGAACGAGCCGCGGGTGCTGCCGTGAGCCCCGCCTCCCTCCCATAGTACTCACAGGCGCTCAGACTGTATGGAACGCCCTTTGCGCCACTCGGGGGCTCGGAGAACTGCGCACAGCAGCTGAGGCCCTCTGGGCGGGGCCCCCTGCTCAAGGCGGGGCCCCATGCAGCCTGCGTGATTCTTCTTGTTTTGTACATAAAGTGTAGTAAGCTGATGTCCAATAACGACTCCTTGTGACCAAAAAAATCCATATATTACCTTATTATTAATTTATATTATCATCAAACTGTAAAATTGAGTGAGTTATTTTTGCTCTACTATACAGCTCATTAAATACTACTCAGGGTAATATATTAAATCGCAATAGTGATCATTTATAATATGCTGTATTTTAAAACAACAATTAATACATGGTTATTACTGTGACACCACAGCATACATACATATACAATATCAGGTTGCTCATATGATTAAATGATTTAATACTGCCAAAAAAACGATTGACCCAATCAGTATAAGGAATATCCAAACATCTACATTGTATAGTGGTTAACCAGAATTCACAAGATACTTAAGATTCTGCACTCAAGTATTAAAATGTACATTACATTTTAACAGAAAAATACCCATTAGCCTGTTTAGGTAAAAGGGCCTGTTTCAGAGTTATATTATATTTATAGATATACTTTTGGCTTTGTTCTTTCATTATAACTAGTGCATTAGCATTTACAGAGCATTTTAATGTAAATTGGCCATGAGATGATATATTTGCAATTGTTATTATTGTGTTTTTGTTCCTTGGCCTTTTTTATTTGTAATATCTTAGTTTGGGAATTGTTCTTTTGTATATTTAAAAATAATATATTTTTTTTTTTTTTAGCCATGTATTATTTCAGTATTAGTTGGTTTCCTTCGACAAGTCATCATGTTTTTATATGTCATTGTACATTTCTTCTGTCTGGTTTTATTTGATCGAATGCATAATACAATATAACACTAAAGCTAAAAAGCCACAATACTGTACATAAATGTGCCTCATGCTCAGCATAATGACCATTTGTCCAATTAAAAACATTTTTTAAACGGGCTGTGAAATTGTTAGGATATAATAACATGAGTTTAATGACAATGTCGTTTTACTTAGACGGTATTACAACTTTATTTTTCATTTTTTCACCTCCATCCCAGCTGTGCGGAAGTGACACAGCAGGCGCGCGCCCCGTCACGTCACGCGAGAAAGCAGAGAAGCAGAGCGAGACAAAAAAACATCAACAACACTCCGCAGCAGATCTAGCTCGCGGCAGTGCGCAGACATGTCCGACACGTCGTTAAAAGCCCTAAAGGACTGCATGGACTCGTGAAGGTGAGCTCGAACCAACGGTCACGCGCCTTTGCCGTTAATATAACAAGAGTCGTAGCAGGAGAGGGAGTGTGTGGAGGGGAGGGGGGGAGGTCGAGGCAAACATTGCCGCGTCATTAAAAAATCCCATATACATGTTACACTACTAAATAAACCCCGTGCATATGTGTTCACAATGGCAGCCTGTTGTTGTTATAACGAGATGTTGGTGACGGTGTTTCTAAAGAGTCCCCTCGCACAGCTGATATGTCTTGTGTTTTGGTTCAAGGGTTCATGGGCGGAGGAATGAGGAAGTAACCTTAGCGTACTAATAAAGAGGAGAGCTAGAATGAAACTCAGAAAGCATGCACAGCGAAGTCAATAATCTACCTAGTTTGTTAGTCCAAACAAATTGTTGTCATCACGTTAGATGACATCAGTGTAACCTTGCAGCACGCACGCTTTACCAGCATACAAGTGCATGTGTTTTGGCTGCAGCTTGTCACATGTCATAACGGTAGCATAGAAGCTACCACATGTTATGATTTGTAATATGTTCATAATACACACATTTTAAACGTGTTATTTTTTAGCAAAACTCGTTAGTGATCCTGTATTATAATGTATTCTCGCTTGTTGGAATTAAGGTGAGTTTTTGATATTGTTGTCAGCTAGGGCTATAACTAACTTAATTTCAATATCAGTTCATAACCACATTCTTATATATGAGGGATTTTGTCTATCAAATGTAATCAAATAGTGAAAAACTCCCATCTTAAGATCACAGAATCAGTTGTGATGATTTCAGATGTCTTATTTTGTCAGTCCGTATACCAATGGCAATCATTTTACAATCAAAGAAGAAATCAAAAATGTATTAGAAAATAATTAAGTGGTGAATTTTTACTTTAACATACTTTATAAAATGCGTTTACAGTTTCTTTTTTTATCAAAGACTCAATTATCGTCTAATTGTTACAGCTCTTCAGTAACCTTATGTTATAGATGTACATGAAACATATTTTCATTGACTTGATGTTTGTATTTACCTTCTAGGCTATGAATTCCTCTGGGCATGGAGACGTTTCAGATGAAGAGATGCTTGAGAAAGGTATCTAATGCAATCTGTACCTGCAAAGGTTTACTGTTTAGTATAGCAACCCATTTGTTATCAAGTTCAAAAATACATTAATATTCACATGCTAGAATGTCCAGATAAGATGTAGGTCAATTTCCTCATTAGAAGACACAAAACAATATCAAAGTGGCTAAAAAAGGACTGATCACATGAAGTCTGCTCATCTAACAAGATATTATGTACGCATATATATCATTATCAATAACACTTGTGTCTTTATGTGTCGGCCAGAAATCAAATATGTATACTAAGTGTGCTCATGATTTACAGAACAAAAGCATGACCAGGATGTTAAGGAGGAATCAGACGACTTGGCTATTTGTGCGTCCCCTGAAGGGCTTAGAGGAGGACCTCCTGGAGCCACTGAGGCTGCTAAACGTCCCTCTGCAGAGACGGGCCCTCACACAAACCAGCCCACCAGCAGCAAGAGAGCCAGGGTCTCTAGCGAGGTAAATCTCAGACCTTTTTATCTATAAAAGTACACAGCACAGACAATATGCATATGCACTTGTTTTAAAGATCAAAGTTGTCATGTGTTTGACATGTCATCTCCTCTGTCTAGATGAGGCGGTACTTGCTGGATGACAGCAGCAGCAGACATGAGCCTCTTTGCCTCACTGGCGAGAGGGGGGGTTACATCCAGCAGAAACCCAGAGTGTCCTACAGAAAGCCTCTCTTCAGCATCTCCCACAGGATCTCAGAGAAGAGGACCACACCAAGTCTGGAGCAGCAGGCCAGCATCCTCTCGTCAAAGCTCAGAAGTTCGGAGGAAAATGGCCCATTGGATTCTCTGCCCACCATAGACGCTTTAGGGCAACCTCCGTCTACGGACTCCAGTCTTTATCCTCTCATTGAGAAAATGTTTCTCATTCTCAATACCCTCAATTCAAGCATGACACAACTGCATAGCAAAGTGGACGTGTTGACGCTTGAGGTGATGCGAATAAAGAAGCAGATCAAGCCAACTGAGATGGTGACTGAGTTCCAGCCTCCTCCTGAATACCTGCTAACAAGTGATGAACTGAACCAGCTGATGGAGCAGACCTCCAGCGCCGGGGAGCTCGGGTGTCGGCTGCTGGTGCATCTCTTCCCTGAGCTGTTCAAAGCCAGGGAGTGCTCTCACGAGTGCATGGCCAGCAAGAGAACACTTGAGTCTCTACATCTGCAGCTGATCCGCAACTATGTTGAGGTGTGCTACCCTTCGAACAAGAACAACAGCGTCTGGCAGGAAGAATGCCTCCTACAGATTAATGACTTGTTCAACCGCTTCTGGGCACAGAGGGACATGGAGAGTGCTCGGCTGCTCCGGAAGCAGACAATCACGGCCGCCGGGATAAAGCCTGAGCGCCCTCAAACCTATCGTTTCATCAATGAGCAGGGCCGGGAGGAGCACATTTCTTTAGATAACCAGCAAAGCAGCGAGGGTGTGACAGACCTTGCTTTCAATATCCAAGCCACGGAGGAGCTGGACGAGTTCTCCTCACCTGAGGACTTTGTTATTTTCCTTATGCACCGTCTCTTCCCTGAGGTTTTCGAAGAGGGGAAAATGCCAGAAGGCTCCAGCAGTTTCAGTAGTGCGGGGCAGCTAATTCTGGACTCTGACAAGATGGAAATAATAAGAAAGTACATGGAAGCTAATTTCCCAGATGTGCCTGAGGACAGCTGGCTTCAGGTGTGCATTCAGCACATGGAGGATGCACTGGAGGGTCCTCACAGTATTGGGGATGGGAGCGAACCTGACAATAACAATGATGAGGGCTATGACCTGGCCAGTCTTCCAGAAGATGTGTCTATAATTCGGGTTTCAGAGGCGGGTGATGGTGAAAGGCCTTGCCGCAAAGCCAAAAAGTCGCTGCTTTCACCTGTGGATTTTGACAATCTGGAGATTCCTCTTCCTGACTTTACCGTCCACCAGGAACACCTCCTGTCCAGGGAGCAGCTGAAAAACAACTATGAATGTAGCCTGTCCATCGGGAACTTTGCCTCTCGGCTGCTGGTGCTCATGTTCCCCGAGCTCTTCACCCACGAGAACACCAGGAAGCAGTACAACTGCAGCGGTTCTCTTGGTAAAAAACAGCTGGACCCTGTTCGTGTGAACTTGATCCGTCATTATGTGCAGTTAGTCTACTGTCGGGCCAAGAACGACAGAGTGTGGATGTTGGAATTTGTGGGCAAGCTCGATGAGAGGTGCAGGAGACGCGACACGGAGCAGAGAAGGTCCTACCTGCAGCAACGCAAAGTCTACGATCAAGACTCGGATCAGGACTTTCTTTGCCAGCTGAACCAGCTCAATCAAGAAAGCATGAGGGAGGATTCAGACGTTCCTTCTTTACCTCCTGAGAAAAGTAGCAAAGACTTTTGTAAAATACCCCTGGACGAACTGACTGTATCCAAACCCGACTTTCCTGTACCTTCTGTCTACCTGCTCTCGGACACTGAGGTACGGGAAGTCGTCCAGCAGAGCCTCTCTGTTGGGAACTTCGCTGCCCGCCTTTTGGTGCGCCTCTTCCCTGAGCTCTTCACTCAGGAGAACCTCCGGCTGCAGTACAACCATTCAGGGGCCTGCAACAAGAAGCAGCTGGACCCCGTGCGCCTCCGACTGATCCGTCACTACGTGGAGGCAGTGTATCCTGTGGATAAGATGGAGGAGGTGTGGCACTATGAATGTGTGCCAAGCATCGACGAACGCTGCCGGCGCCCCAATCGCAAGAAGTGTGACATTCTTAAGAAGGCCAAGAGGTCAAGCACTGTGTCCTAGTTACTTTTCACTTAGGCAACACCTGTTGGAATACAAATAATTGCACAGTATATAAGCTGAAACCGCATCTTTGAACTTTTCAAAGAGTCCTCTGTAGGATGAAGCCAATCTGTTAGGATTTATTTCAGTACTATTCAGTCATATTTTACCTTTTGTCTACAGCAGTAGTTTATGTAATCATATTAATGTTGGATAAATAGATTAAATGCTTCTATTTATAAGCCAAAACTGTCATAGCTTCTCTAACATACTTTGTTGAACAATGTTGTAGCCTTAACAATAACAATGATCGTAGCATATAGCATAGCTCACACGATGGATAGAAATGAATCACAATGAAGTGATACATTTCCGTTGCAGTTACTGATGTAGCATTGTGCCATCACGGTTTTAATAACAATGTGCTTATGTTAAGCCTTCTTATAGAAGTTTATATTATAAAGACAATTAACATGACGGTGGATCATGGTAACTATTTCTAATAAAGTCACAGCTATAACATGACATTTGATTGCACTGTTTTACACAAAGGAACTGTGAGGTTCTTAGTGACATACAGAGTTTTTACCGAACACTCTCCAACAAGCTCTATACTACGCAACATATATATTGCTTCTACTGGTTTTATTTACCATTTCATATTTTTGCCTCAATAAAAAAAATTGCTATGAGGAATTGCGAAAAGGATATCAGTAGCCAAACCTTCCAAAACGCTAACAACTCTGATGCATATTCATTAATTTGCTCTCAGTTAGACATGATCTCAAAGTGTCAAAGTGCACCTTTATTGGAGGACTCTCACAGTATAGAAGGGGAAGGTAAACACTAAATATATTTCTCTGAGAAAACTGTTTACATGTCTACACGCGCTACAAGCCTTAACATTACCCTTTAGTAATCCATTAGAGATCCAACTTTTTGGAGATTGCCGGCCAATTGACGGCATTCAGTTCTGCCGGTGTTGTTGCCTTCATTAGCAAATGGTATTAAAGTCCACACTGTCCTGTTCAAGTTCATGGCTTGAAGGCCTCCTCTTTGGGAAGCTCTAAACATTTCCATCGTCGTATGGCAACTTTGTACTTTTCTGTGTGGCTCATTTCTTCCAAAACCCTCCGAAGGCAGACTCTCATCAGAGTGACAGTGTTTGTTTCTCCGTTCTCCGACAGTACCAGGTCCAATGTGTCCCCAACTTTAACCTAAACAAATCAAATATATAGGAGCAATTAGAAATAAGATTGAGACACTAGTGGAAAACTAAGAAATGAGAGTAGGAATATGTTGTTCGTTACTCACCGTTTTACTTTTCTTGATGAGTTTTTGTCCATTTAGCCTGAGTTTGTTGTCATAGAAGGACACCTCAATTTTACTGGAATAGGAGAACAGACAGTTTATACATCGACTGCTATAGTATGAGAACAAATCTGAAGACATCTCAAAATGGGTCAAACCATTTGGCTGATAAATCATTCTAATAAATAATATAGTAATAAGTAGTGAGATATGAAGATGGGATGAAATGGTTGTATCTCAGAAGTTACAAGGAAGTTCAAGTATTGGGCATCTTATCCAATAACTAATAGTACAGTATTATATGTTGTGTCAGAAAAGTTGATAGTATGCCCTTGTGATCTATACATTTAAAAACGTTACCGTTTCATACTTTCCAAAGTACGTCTGTAACATATTTCCAGAATTTAGACCAGGGTTGTCCAACTGCGGCCCATTTTTTTATTGGCCCTCAGCCAATTCAAAAAGTCTGCTTTTCCTATGTTTGACTTCTTAAATATATATCGAACATATATTACACCGTAGTATTCATGTGTTAATAAGCCCATTTTCAAATCAATTAAGTCAATTTAAATTGAAACATTTCCTTTCCAAATCTTAGTTGGTCAAAAATAATCCCAACAACTCATCTGCATGAGCTTGAAATATACCCTTTCTATTTCCCCTTATAATAAGCAATCTGAGGCTCCTGGTATAAGGAATGAGCTGCCAACACTTAAATGTTTTTCTGAATGTGGCCTTCAGTGAAAACATTTGGACCCCTCTGATTTAGACCATGAATGCATCGGGGGCTGTCAAATAATATTTCAATAATGTTTTGAAAGTTTGCGTTTATTTTTCAAAGATTAAAACATGTCTGCATGAAGAAACTCACTTGCGTGCCATGTCCAGGCCGGCTTTCATGATCACGTCATAGCGAAAGGACTGCACGTGTTTCTCAATGTCTTTATAGTCCTTTGGTAGATTCTCCTCCACCTCCTCTTCTTCGTAATCACTGTCCTCTGGGTCTTTTTTATCTTCCTCCTCATCTTCCTCCTCCTCGTCCTCTTTCACTGTCTTAGCCTCACTTTTCTTCTTGTTGCTTTTAAACCTTAGAGGATTGACGGACCATCCCCTGAAGGTGTCTCGGCCCCGGAGAGCAGGCCTGCTGTGACAGCCGAGTGCGGGGAAGGCCGAGCAGCCCCACAGCTGCCGTGTGTGGATGGTCCTCGGACACCATTCAGCCTGCCTCAGTCCATAGCCAGCAGCCAGCAGGTGGCGAGGGTTCAGCCTTCCTAGCTGCCTCATGGCGAGTGCCTGCACCACCAAACTCTGCATGTTAGCACTCCACCCGGTCACTAGAAAAACAAAGATGGTTAGGAAGCATTGTGATAAATAACAGCTAATAATACATTTCGTTCATACAAATTCAGGTACAGAAAGCCAGCCATATTTGTATCACACAATTATGCATTTAGTATCAAGACTTTTTAATAACTGAATGAGCTATTGCCCTCAAATATGTATCTGTTGAATCTCCACTTAAAAGAATGTGTCAACTGTTGTTTACAATGTCAAAAGTTAAATATAAGGATGCATATTATATACTTGCTATGCAATCATGTCCTATTTCAATGATAAATGTGAAATATTCTCTTTTCTATGCTAAAGTACCTATGTAGAGTTATGCCCCTTCAAAATAAAAGCCTCATTTTATTTCTAACCCCAGTTTTGTAATATATAATAATAATTTAAATGTAAGACTGTCACATCAAGTATTCTGTTAAACACCAATAGCACAATGGGCACACATTTGGGTTGAACTATTTGTGTTAAAGTTGCGTTTATTGATTTACCGGAAGTAATATTTTTCTTGTCCACTTGACAGCAGTCGAAAACAAACATTTATGCAAAGTAGCGTAATTACTGTTGAGCAATGTTATATCTTTATCTTTTAATATAAAATGCTGTTAATGTACCTTTATGCGGAGGTTGTCTCTGCTTGGTGGAGCTTGACATGTTTCACGGTGAAGCTGAAGGAGAAACTGCTAGCTAACGTTAGCTCAACTTCTCTTCAGTGAGCACGTGCACTCATTTATATCCTTCCATGTGCAACAATCCCCGAGCCCGTAACGAAAATACAGTATAGCCTGTTTACCTTGGTGCTAAATGTCACATTTGAAGCTGCTAACACGCAATAAATAAACGGTATAGTCCACTCACCGATGGAATAACCTTCTTTTTCTTCTTCTTCTTCTACTTCTTCTACTTCTTCTTCTTTGGATTCTACAGAGATTACAATGGCGTACTGCTGCCCTCTAACGTTACTGCTTGGTACATTTTCATCAGAATACTTCTGGAATACTGCAGTCCTCCAAACACTACAGCAGGGGTCTTCAACAGAGGCGGCGCTAGGGGGTGGCTACTTGGGCTCAAGCCCCGGATGTTTTCTGAAAAGCCCCGGATGTTTCACTTTCACAAAAAAAAAAAATGTAAATGTCTCGGGAGTAATGTGCAGTACCGGAGTCCACCAGAGAGGCAGCCGCTGCGGGACATTAGCCTGCGTACTGCGTAGCCTTCCCTGCCCTGAAGAAGAAGTGATCCTTCCTAGTGCCTGACAAGTTTTAAGCTAATAGCCTATAAAGTTATGGATATTAGAAAGTTATTTTCATCGAAGCAGGCGCCACAAGCTGCAACAGCAGCAGCAGTATCAGCAGCTGACAACAATGTCATCAGCAGCAGTGAAGAAATGGATGTTTCAGGTTTGTGAATCTAATGGTGATATCTGCACTCTGGCTGACTCAGTAAGAAGTGAAAAAGAGAGATGTACTGTAACGTTAATCTTATAGCTAGTAAACATGGAGTAACCACCTTTCAACACAAGGCAATTCAAGGTGCTTTACAAAAATGAAAGACATTCAGACAAAGGCATTTAAAAACAGTAAAAGATAATAAAAGAAACATTAAAAAAAAAAAAAAATGAAAGACATTAAGAAAGTGGAAGCCGTGGCGCTGTAATAAGCACGACCAATAATCTGAGCCCGCTAAAGTAACTGGATGGCCTACCTGCCTGTCAGCCTTCCATCTGTGCACAAACTTACCTCGTGCCCTCATTGGTCATGTGCGCGTTCGTGTGTGTTGGAGGAGGGGCTCTGTAAGGAAGTGGCAGATTTCTTCCGGCTGTGTATTTTCAAATTCTCGCGCACTCGAGCTGGTTTCTCCAAAATTACCTACCCCACCTTTAAGTACTGTTAATATCTTCACAGAAAATTCAGAGGTTTTTCATTCCACTCCTCTTTTAGCTGACATTTAGTAAATGCAGCTACATTTTTAGCAGCTATTCATACTAAATCAGTTGTCCCCCCCCCCCCCGTGGTGCCAGGACCAACAGATCCATCTTTAGGCTCCGCAGCCCTGTCCTCCATAAGGCTTTGCAGTCTTGCCATGCTGTCCATTGAAAGCCAGTTGGCTAGAAAGCTGGACTTCAAGGACTTGATCAGTGACTTTGCCTGTAAGAAGGCTAGGCGCTGGGCTCTTGGTGAGTAAGGCTGAGCCAGGGCTCGTAATAACTGTTAAAGGGCAAGGCTATGGTACGATATTGGATCACTACACAGAAGATGCATGATGAGAAAAAGACTGAGAACTGGTAATAGGCTATGATTTAGCACCATCAGGCCTTTTCACTTCCATTTCCGTTGTGTTGTCCGTCTACACTTTAATACCCGCTTATTTTGTAGTATGTATATTTAATTAAAAAATCTGCTGCTTATGTTATTTTTTTTGTTATAGCATTTTATAAATGATAATATTGGTGTTAATGTTCACTTTATTTAAATGTAAGAGGTCATGTACAGTGGGGCACAAAAGTATTTAGTCAGCCACCAATTGTGCAAGTTCTCCCACTTAAAAAGATGAGAGAGGCCTGTAATTTTCACCCTAGGTACACTTCAACTTTGAGAGACAGAATGGGGGGAAATAATCCAGGAAATCACATTGTAGGATTTTTAATGAATTAATTGGTAAATTCCTCGGTAAAATAAGTATTTGGTCACCTACAAACAAACAAGATTTCTGGCTCTCACAGACCTGTAACTTCTTCTTTAAGAGCCTCCTCTGTCCTCCACTTGTTAACTGTATTAATGGCACCTCTTTGAACTCGTTATCAGTATAAAAGACACCTGTCCACAACCTCAAACAGTCACACTCCAAACTCCACTATGGCCAAGACCAAAGAGCTGTCAAAGGACACCAGAAACAAAATTGTAGACCTGCACCAGGCTGGGAAGACTGAATCTGCAATAGGTAAGCAGCTTGGTGTGAAGAAATCAACTGTGGGAGCAATTATTAGAAAATGGAAGACATACAAGACAACTGATAATCTCCCTCGATTTGGGGCTCCACGCAAGATCTCACCCCGTGGGGTCAAAATGATCACAAGAAAGGTGAGCAAAAATCCCAGAACCACACGGGGGGACCGAGTCAATGACCTGCAGAGAGCTGGGACCAAAGTAACAAAGGCTACCATCAGTAACACACCGCCAGGGACTCAAATCCTGCAGTGCCAGACGTGTCCCAATGCTTAAGCCAGTACATGTCCAGGCCCATCTGAAATTTGCTAGAGAGCATTTAGATGATCCAGAAGAGGATTGGGAAAATGTCATATGGTCAGATGAAACCAAAATAGAACTTCTTGGTAAAAACTCAACGAAAGAATGCTGAGTTGCATCCAAAGAACACCATACCTACTGTGAAACATGGGGGTGGAAACATCATGCTTTGGGGCTGTTTTTCTGCAAAGGGACCAGGACGACTGATCCGTGTAAAGGAAAGAATGAATGGGGCCATGTATCGTGAGATTTTGAGTGACAACCTCCTTCCATCAGCAAGGGCATTGAAGATGAAACGTGGCTGGGTCTTTCAGCATGACAATGATCCCAAACACACCGCCCGGGCAACGAAGGAGTGGCTTCGTAAGAAGCATTTCAAGGTCCTGGAGTGGCCTAGCCAGTCTCCAGATCTCAACCCCATAGAAAATCTTTGGAGGGAGTTGAAAGTCCGTGTTGCCCAGCGACAGCCCCAAAACATCACTGCTCTAGAGGAGATCTGCATGGACGAATGGGCCAAAATACCAGCAACAGTGTGTGAAAACCTTGTGAAGACTTACAGAAAAAGTTTGACCTCTGTCATTGCCAACAAAGGGTATATAACAAAGTATTGAGATGAACTTTTGTTATTGACCAAATACTTATTTTCCACCATAATTTACAAATAAATTCTTTAAAAATCAGACAATGTGATTTTCTGGATTTTCTTTTCTCATTCTGTCTCTCATAGTTGAGGTATACCTAGGATGAAAATTACAGGCCTCTCTCATCTTTTTAAGTGGGAGAACTTGCACAATTGGTGGCTGACTAAATACTTTTTTGCCCCACTGTATATTTAAGTTATATTTATTTTGATTTATGAATGTTCCATCCAAAAATGTTATTAAAAAGGCATGTACACCATAAAAGATGACTATTGAGGTCTATTGTCAGGAATGTTAGTGAATTCTACAGTAGAATGTTGCACGTCTGCACAGTGTTATATTTTCACCGCTCAGTGTCAGTAAATATTGTGCAGTTAGTATTGAACTACAAGATAGATGCAAGCCTGTACAGGTAGTTATTTAAAGCATAAATGAGTCGGTTGGGTTCTGGAGGTGTGGTTACAGCAATTGTGCTTGGTTGGCCTGGTCTGGGCCTGGTGGAGGGGCCCAATGTGATATCTTTTCATGGGGCCCAAAATCCCCTGCTTACAATAAAGGAACTTATTTTAATTAAGCTGTATTTGTCTTTTTAAAAAGGAAAGAACAACTAGCATATATAAAAAACAAAACAATAAATCACCAACACATATATACATAACACAAAACAAGGTTCTTTTCAATGTTGTTTGAAATAAAATGTTAAAGTAGTAAAAGTAGTAGTAGTAGTAGTATTTTCAGTGGCCCCATTTGGCCACCCCTATGAAAAATGTCTGGAGGCGCCACTGCTCCTCCCTCACCCCTCCTCGACTCCTCCGTGTGCATTTCAGCTATTGGGACGTCCTTCAAAATGACGTGTCTTGATCGATTTCCGGATCAAGTCCTGGAGGAGGGGAAGAGAGGAGTCAAGGAGGGGTATTGGGATGAGGTTTACTACTACTACTTCTTCTTCTTCTTCTTCTTCTTCTTCTTCTTCTTCTTCTTCTTCTTCTTCTTCTTCTTCTTCTTCTTCTCTCTTTTAATGGCGGCTTTTAGCTGCATACCGCCACCATCCTGCTTAGATCCATGATCTAAACAAATATAAAGTAAAATAAAAACATAAAATAAATAAAACAAAACAAAAATCCATGATCTATTCTAACCTAATGTTAGATTATTTTACCTACCCCAGTTTCACTCAGAAAGGTAAACAATGCCTAAAAGATATCACTTTATCCTTTAGTTTTTCTCTTTCAGCTTTATAGATGTCACAATGTATTAAGATATGTTCCACATTTTCTTTAACTCCCACACTTTCCCACACTTGTCACTGTCACTTTTCCCCATGACATACAGCGTACTATTCAACGCTGTGTGATTTAGTCTGAGTCTAGCTGTCATGATTTCCTACCTTCTGTTTATTTCTTTATAAATATTAATTGTGATTGTCTTTTGAACTTTATGATACTCTTTGCCTTTCGGGTCTTTCTCCCACCTTTTCTGCCAGATCTCCATCCCTTTACTGCTTTTCCAAGTTGAACTGGTAATGTTATTTCCTTTTGTAATTCACTTTTTGCAAATGTATCAGCTAACTTGTTCCCTTTTACCCCCTCATGTGCAGGCACCCAGCAGAACTGAAGATCTATACCGCCTCTGTGAAGTCTTAACAAGCTATGGTTAAGTTCTATGAGTATATCTTCTCAGACAGTTGTTGTTGTTGTTGTTGTTGTTGTTGTTGTTGTTGTTGTTGTTGTTGACTGTATGCTTTTTAATATGGATAATGAATCTGTGCATATCACCACCCTTTCTGGTCTGACCTCTTCAACCCACTGTAATCCTATTATTACTGCCAGCATTTCTGCTGTGTACACTGATAGTTGATCTGACGCTCTTTTGGAGATCGATATTTTAAAGTCTGGGATATATATACCAACTCCAACACACTCTTCCTTGTTCTTAGAACCATCTGTGTACATTTTGAGGTAATTGTGATTATTCCTGAGGTACTTGTTTTGATTCCTACTTCATTTATTTGCCACTCTCTTTTCTTTTCTAGAATACTCATATCTACCAAACCAATACTGCCCAATCCTCAACTTTATAATGAAAACTAAACCTTTTTCTACTGAATGACAAATTATCTTTTGCCTTTTTTCACAAAAACAATCTATACTTTTCCTCTGTTTTGTATTTCCCCATTCCCCCCATTTATTTGACTGATATGTTTATCATTAACGTTTTTTTCTGGATGTCAACATTTTATAACTGATTGAAATGGTGTCTGTCAGAGCAAGCATTCCTAAACAAGTTAATTGCTACCTCATTTCCCTTAGTTTGCTGTTGAGTTGATAAAGCAATTGGTGGATAGTAACAAAGTACATTTACTCAATTACTGTACTTAAGGACACTGTTGAGGTACTTTGACTTAACCTGAGTACTTTTAGTTTATACTACTGTATTGTATTACTCCACTATATTTAAGAAGCCAATATTGTGCTTTTTACTTTACTAAATGTATTTGACAGCTTTAACTGCAATTACATACTCAAAAAACATTAATCATCACCAAATTTCATTTAACACCCTTTCAAACTGTAAATATTGTATCAGACTACTGGTATACATGAACAACTGCAGTAAATATACAAAGAATAGACACTGAGAAGAATGGGAATGTATTGTGTATGCCAGGTGTGATCCATGTGGGGGGATGGACACATAAGAGCGGGACATGTATCAAATTGTTCTGTGTGTGTTTGTGTGTGTGTGCCAGGTGTGATTCACATGGGGGGAAGGGCATATCATGGGGGGGACACACATCTAGTGTATGTGTGTGTTTGATCTGATCCGGATGGTTACTAATTCCTTTTCTTTATGGCGGTCATTTTTGACCGGGAACACCATGGGTGTTACAAAGTTGACTAAATCATCCAAAATTCAATGAAAGTGGTGATCAGCAATTTGATATGTTCAAATGTCTACTGTGAAGGATATCATAAAGCCTTAATGCAAACAAATGTTAAAGAAAAAAGTTATGATTGATGAAAGTAGTAAATCGGTCAGATTTGATCCAAAGACAACAGGAGGGTTAAATGACATAAATGTATAATTATCTATGTTAAAATATCAAGTAGTTTATAAAGCAATTCAAATGAGCTCTACGTATACCAGCTGTGATGAAAAGATGAATGCATGGACAATCATAATCCAATAATGAAATAAACATGATTCTGGAATGTGCCATTTTGGATGACGAGTATAGGCTACTTTTACATTTAGTACGTCTTCAAGTATATTTGAATGCCAATTCATATACTTTTATACTTTTACTTAAGTACGATTTTGATTTCGGGACCTTTACTTGTAATGGAGTATACAATTTAGTATTAGTATTTTTATTTAAGTAATAAATCTTAGTACTTCTTCGTAAAACCCAGCACGAAACCTGCTCTATATTTCTCTATAATGATTGATATATGTCTGTCAGTATGCCTGAAATGAAATGAGATGTCTCTTCTTACATTGCCTGGTTTATTGTCTTCTATCCACCAAAGTGTATATAGTATTGCCCATCATCTCTGCTACAAGTACTAGGCTTATTGTGCTTATGTTGCAAAACAATAAGTGAAACAAAAATCAAATTAACCATTATTTCACAGTTATTTATCTGCCATATTGTTTTAAAGTATAAAAATGGTAAACTGTTACAGTATAACTCACCAGAAAGCTAAATCCAGACATTATACAGTTCATTAGGTGTGACAGGGAGTCAGCATGCAACCACCTTCATTCGTTTTATTTTTTACAACTGTGCTATTCCAACAGCAAGTTTTCTAAATGTGTTCAGTCAGAAATGTTTGAGGATCCGAGCCAGGACCATGTTTTAAACATACTTCCCAAAACATATTTTCCAGCATAAGATCAATTTGAATACATCATTGAAAAGGTAATCAAGTTATTAATACAGCCCATTTGGTTATGAGGATAACATCATTGAACAAGAAGCATTAAGTGGTTGTTTTATGTCTGAGCATATCAATATATCAGCTTGAATACTTTATCATTTGAAGGGAATTTACATCAACATTCAGCTTCACTACAATTCATAATGTCTAGTCAAGTGCATAATACTGGTGTCACAACAATGTAAGAACAAGTTTTGCTAGGATGCATACAATGTGTTCCTTAAAAAAGTCTTATAAAGGTTGTATGATGTCCACGTGTAAACATAGGTGTGTTTGCATCCTTGCATATCTCCCTGTGAACTCTTCTCAAAAGAGTCAGGGAACATGGTGACATGTTGGTGTGTGCTGTGCTCCACCACTGTCTGAGCACATTCAATACACTTGACGGGGAAATGTTATATTGTACAGGTAAAAAATTTAGCATTGTTCCTTTACTATAGACATAATGAACATATACTACAATATATCATATGCTGGTGGTTTACATTCAGGTTATTAACACGTTTTCTTAGCAGAATGAAATCATGCAAACGTGAGTATATATTGTTCTTTTTGCAGTGACACACACACTGTGGTTAATGATAGGGATCGATGTGACATCCACCTGTGTGGTAGACTGAATGTAAACCTGTCCTTGTCTTTTCTGACCACAAGAATGTGTATGTGTTTGTACCATAGTTGTCGGCGTGTTTAGTCGTGGCAGTAGGTAGAAAAACAATTACATTGCACTCACTGAAGACTGACTTTAATCCGTTTTCTGGATTAGTTGATACAAATCAGGTGCCAGATGTTTGATCCAAATCCCAACCTCAATATATGAGCAGAAATATTAGTCACAGGAAACTGGATTTGATTGACCCAACTTGAATAGTTGCATTAAAAAGATTAACATATTAAACTAATACATTCAATTTGAAATTATGCTATTCAAGTTGAGCAATTCAAATAAAAGACTATTCAGTTTCAGTTACACAAATATCTTCTCACCCCTACATTGGAGGTTTGTAGGACAACATTTTTCAAAAACAACAACTGTAAACATTAACATCCAAAATAAAGGCGAGTTTCTCTCCGGAGCTGCCGGATAGCACCAACAGTCAACAGTCAAATAGGGAGAAATCAATTGTAGAATAAATACATCAGTTATACCAAATTCTCCATCAAACAGAAGCCTTGATAAACTAAAATGCAACCAAACACAATTTGCTTCAAATAAAGGGCACAAGAAAACAGGTTTATACCAGCTTTCTGGTGATGTAAAAGGCATTCTGGGGAATGCACCAAGTCACTAACAGTAAAAATACATTTAAAAAGTAGTAGGTACTCAGTAAAAAGTAAAATTACAACAGTTCCCTGTGATGTAAAATGTCATAGATTCGTATAACTGTGAGTGAATGAGAGTATCCAAGAGAACGTTTGTCTCTTCTGGATTGGAGGTTTCAAAGTTGACCGATGTCTCTCTGTAACATGCATTAGCCCAACATATTTCTCTGATGTTCCTCCTCACACTTTTCACTTTTTTTTCAAAGTTATTGCTGTAAAAATCTGACTGGACTGAATGATTGAGATGTCTAAACCTGCCCGTCTCGTCTGTGGCCTCGGAAAAGGTCTTATGAGGTAACTACAGCTTCAGTTTGATATGTGTGTCAAACAAGAGACCTTGAAAGCTATGGCAAGGATGTCCAGTGTAACAGTCTGTGTCTGCTTAGTTGTCATTGGAAGCCAGACAGATTTATTTCTTCCATGTGTGTGCATTGTAGTAGGTTTACATACCACCATCGCTTTGTTCCCCCTCACTAATCACTGTGATTGCTTTGGTGACTCTCACAATCGGGATTCAGGAATTTGCTTCAGGTAGTGTGCCGAATGCCGATACAGCATTAATCGGTGTACCCCACATTAAGACGTGTTCACATAGTCTGTTTCTGATGTCCAAAGTGTTTGTCTGCTACAGAAATGCTACTGTTTTGTCAGTTGTCATAAGGAAGTCTCCACACAGGAACCATTTCTGTGCAAGGACCTGTGGTTGTGGCAATTCTCGCTACAGTGGACGATGAGCACTGGATAGCAAAGTGCGTCCTCATATTCTGGGGGTTCCTCTTCATCTGTGGCGGGGCGCACTGAGAGACAGCGGGTGTTTTCGCTGGGGCTCTCCTGGTCGTCCAAGCTCCCGCTCCTCCAGAAGCAGCTGCGCTGGGACCCGTAGCGCCGCGCCAAGGAGAAGCGGCTGCCGCTGAAGGGGATGCGGGAGCTGGCACCGGTGCAGATGCTCAGGGCACTCCTGGAGAATACTGAGGAGCAGCTGATGGCTCGGTGGCAGCGCTCACAATTCTGACGGAGCCCGTTGAAGCTGGACGGGCATTGGGCTAGGTCCATCAGGCCAGCCTCCGAGTAACTGGGCACCAGTTGCTGGTTGGACCTAATGTGCCATTCCAGTTCCGTACTGTCAATGGTATTAACACGAGGGATACGCCGCCAATATGGCCGATCATCACATGGCGTCACAGGGATGTAATCGTGCCCAAAGAGCTTCTCAACGCGGTAGTGGACGTATGCAGTGTGATACTCTGTGAAGACCCTGAGAGGCCAGGAGAAAGTGAAGAATGAGGCGAACCAGAAGACGTAGTGGGACAGATACCAGGGGTGGTGGTCTGGGTCGGACAGAACCATGACGTACTCCTTCAGGTCAATGTTCTTCAGGTGCATGCCTTCCCTGGCTTCCATGTAGTCATCAAGGCCCTCATTGTCGGTGAAAAACCTGGCTCGCTGCGTAAGGTAAGAATTCTCAGACTCTACGTTGGCGAAACTGAAGCACTTGGTGAAGCGCATCTTAGTGAGAGCTGACTTCTCCAAGCCCAGCAGCTGTTTGGAAACATCTTTGACGTTACAGTGACTGTAGTCAAATTCTGCTTCTGCCACATGTGTGTTGACACGTTCGTGGTAAACCTGGGTACTAGTGTAGGCGTCTCCATTGCGATAGCGTGTGACTTGCCGGGTTCTGCGAACATAGTGATAGCTGATAGCCTTCCACCAGATGCAGGGCTTGGCTTGCTGCATCCTTTGGATGCGCTCGTAGATGCCCTCCACATCCACTTTGTGCTGCAGCTCGTTCTTGACATGACAGTGCCAGCACTCCACAAGATAGACCAAGTAGAGCATTCCCAGTAGGGCCAGTGGGATGTAGATGTAGCCATCAGAGCAGGGACTGTCATGGTACATCATGGATTTCCCTTTGAAGGCACTGTCAAAGGTGAGGCGGGTCACCTTGGTGACATGACACCAAACCATGGCTCCCATGCAGCCATACATGAGTATGGACAGGAGAAGGCATTTCCAAAAACTCTCCCGGCATAGTGACTTGCTCAGAGACTGCTTCAGGGGTTTTTGCTGTTGAGTCGAAAACAAACAGACATAACAAAAGATGAAGTCATACAAAACTGTTGTCTTATCATTAATCATCTACCTTACATGTAATTGATAACGGCAACACGTTAAGCACCTTTCGGGTCATGTTACCCTACCCTTAAACCAAAAATGCCCTTGTAAATAAGAAGAAGTTTATTCAGCTCTGTAGAAAATTAATGTCATTTTATAAGTGCTAGAGGCATATATGCTGGCTCACTACAGCAGATGTGAGATGAAAGACAGGTAAAGATGTTAGGATTATAATCACGTGGCCACCCATTTTACTCTGCATTTATTAACGTTTAATCTCAACATGCTGCTATTCTGAACGGCATGAACATTATTGTTAAACCAACATCCCTGACAATCTTTGACGTGCACTAACATTCTTCAAACATGGATCCATTATTGGCTGCGACAAACAGAACACAACAAAAGGAATGTGGTAATGAATAAGCCATGCTAAATGATAGTAGCCTACCTCCTCTCTGGTGTCCTCCTCCAAAACGGTGGTGCTGCTTTCACTCGCTGTCGCAGCCGATGCTGGGGGGGACATGGTGCTGGGAATCTATTGATAATAATGATAGGGCGTGGAGTAGGGAGAGATTTTACTACGTTGCTCTGTAGAGACGCTCAACCAAGACGAGCATGGCATGTGTTATCATGTGGAGACACTCCACCTGAATACACTCGATGGAGGCATGAACGGTAACAAATAAACGGATCTCTGGTGGCTGAGAAACTAAAGAAAAACACGGCGGAGGTGTCTACAGGAAAGCCCGCATCCTTCCCTTCTTCTGTTCAGCTGTCAATAGCGCAGTAACATGACCGTGAATGATGCTGTATTAGCAGGTAGTTATTAAAAAATGAACATGCCCTGCCCCCCCCAGGGCCTCGTGTGTGCAGGGGCTGACGGTGCCGTTACCGGGCTGCAGAGCTGGTGCTGAGGCAGGTGCACGCGGAGATGTTGTTGGATCGGCTAAATCTGTCACTTAAAGGGAAAGTCTACCCTAAAACTCAGTCTTTAAGATTCCACAGGAAAAGTAATTAATTTTCATCCACAAGTCAGTTTTTAGTGTGGGATTTGTTTTATTTTTATGGTGCACAATGGCACTTTTTTTTACAATTCAGTTATTGTCTGCAGCCTCCCACCATTATTTTTTTTCTTCTTTTAAGAAATTATTTACAAAGCATATAATCAAATAAACCCAGATACATAGGTTAACTACATAACAATCGACAAATCAGGAAAACAATTAAATAATAATAAGTAAACAAATGGAAAAACATAATGGATACTTTACTAATACTCAGGTGTACATTAATGTTCAGTTCTTACCTCTACTTATCACAGGTGTTTCCATACACTGTGTAAAAGACAGAGCACACACTCCTCAACATAACTCTGACTGACAGATGCTGAGCTTCATCCAGCAGAAGGAGCTCCTCTTCCTCACACTTCCTCCAAACCCAAGGGGATCATGCTCATTTTCACAACACATTCAGACAACAGTGTCTGCATTTTTGTGATTTCTTTTCTAATTTGTTACACAACTCTATTAGGTTAGTTGAAAGCTAACAACTAACCTAATACAGTTACATGAAATGTGTTGAAATAATACATTTAATTAAAGCCAACCGTTCAGGTTTTTCAGTATATTTGATGTTTGTGTTATAAGCAGTAAATCTGCACTGTTATGGTGATTTCTGATGGTGTCTGATGTGCTGTTTGCTGCAGCAAAGAGAGAAGCGAAAACTACACCATTTACGGATTTACAATTAAATAAATAAATAAACTGTTGCGTAAAGTTCCACTTAGTATATAATATTAATAATAATAATAATAATAATGCATTTAATTTTTATAGCGCTTTTCCTGGTGCTCAAATACACTTTACATATAAATCAGAAACCAAAACAGTAAAAAAAAAAAAACATTAACAGTAGTCGTAATCCAAGTGCGAGTAAAGTGTGTGTGTGTGTGTGTGTGTGTGTGTGTGTGTGTGTGTGTGTGTGTGTGTGTGTGTGTGTGTGTGTGTGTGTGTGTGTGTGTGTGTGTGTGTGTGTGTGTGTGTGCGTGCGTGCGTGCGTGCTTGTGTGTGTGTGCGTGCGTGCGTGTGAGTGTGTGTGTGTGTGTGTGTGTGTGTGTGTGTGTGTGTGTGTGTGTGTGTGTGTGTGTGGGGGGGGGGGGGTTGTTGATCAGAGTTTGAAAGCTAGAGTAAAATGTGAAACCAGTGTACCAAACAAAGTCTGCAGCACTAGAGCAATGAGACCGAAGGATTAACACATTAAAGCAAAAAAGGGGGTGTACAGTTGCAGTTTACATGTGGAATTGATTATATGAAGCAAACGCAATTAAAGATCAATATCATTTTTAAAAAACGTAGAAAAACATGCATGTTCTCATAATTCAGCAGCAAGCCATGAAAGATATTTTGCTAATATCAAAATCACATGAAATTCTGGGTCACAAGTATGCGTACAACATCTTAAAAAAATACAAAAATGATTTCGGAGACCCATTCACAGTCTTGGAGGGTAACACTCTTTAGTTTTTAGTGCAGTTGCTTAAGTTAAAATGTCTTGCTTGTAGTGATAAAGATGCAGGCGTATAGCATTATGTAGAAACCTGTTACACTTACTTAATGTGTTTTGTTTTATACATTTTGAAATATATGAGAGGCTTCAAATGAATATGAATGCATTACATCATTGTCTTGTAGTTTTTCAATGAATTTGAATGAAAACACTTAGATGGTGATTTGGTCCTTTTCCAGATATTGTTCTCACAAAAGTGTTTGTTTTGTCCTGGTGTAATTCGAAATGGTAGACTATCTCCAGCCTTTGGACTACTTCCTGTTGTGTTAAACTGCTACTGCTTTTCCAGGGTCTCCTTTTCTGATGACGATGGGAACCTTTAAAGGAAAGAGGAATACGGTTATGATTTAACAAATATCAAGGTTTATGTTTAATTAAATACATTTGTAATTTTGTAAATTCAATTTAAGCTTTTGGTAACATTTGCTTTTTCAGTCCACTAGGTGGTGCTGATGATGTTTTCTTCTTATGATGTCAGAAAGTTGATCAAAACAAAGATGAGTTATTGAAGAAAGAAATCATAAATGTGCTTTAGATAATTCAATGAAATTGTTTAGCAGTTGAAAAGGTTTAAAATTGCATTGTTACACAGTTTAGGAATACACATGATTCTGATTGGTCAATTTATTTCGACAATCTACAGTCTGTTATTTCTGTATAGTAGACCGCTGCCCAGACCAAGAGACTATGCAGTCATATTAATCTGCAAAAAGAAGATCCGGTAAGAGTAAAAACAGCTTTGGCAAATTACATTAGTTTGGTTAATCCATCAGAAAACACAGTGGAACATTTCCTGAATGTTATTTTGTATGTATATGGAAAGCCAAAATGATGGATTCATGATAGCTTATCTCTCCAGAATAAAGTAAAGAAAGATTGAACAAGAACAAGAAAACAGTGCAAGAGAAGGAAAGAGGTTAAAAGACACAACAAGCTATAGTACAGCAAACTCAACAGAAGACTGACAGGAAGATAACACTAAAATGAACAGTGTTGAATATTGCACATTATCTCTTACATATATATCAACCTATGTTATCGCAGTACTCAGCATATTGTCAATCATGGAAAATCCTATTGACATCGTATCATGACTTAATTATCTGATAATATCGTATCATGGGGCCTCTATTGAGTCTAGGAATCATGGTTTTTGATCATCTTCAATTCAGATGCCACATGCATGAAAAAACGTGAGCCTTTTTTTCCCCTAAAAATTCAGATCACACCAGAATAAACATGCACTCCTTACCGAGTACATGTTGGAGAGGTTGTTGAAAAGCTCTTGACCTGCGCTCACTTTGTTCCTCACTCCTCGTATGGTCCCATTCTTGCTGCAGATATTAATCCGTTGTTTGCTGAAGAGCCTCTCTCTCTTGGCACTGGCGTACAAAAGCAAGTCATCTGCAGGTTCACAGCCATTCTCATCCGCACTAGTTTCCACCACCAGACCGTTCAGATGGCGATTGGCCTCGCTGATGGGAGGCAGGCCCCCCTGCTCGGCCTCTGGACTGCTCCTGGTGCGTTCAGAGTCCACTGAGTCCGACACCGAGCCGCCCCAGGCCCTTTCATCCTTGAACACCTCCGCCAAGACCCGGCCGCTGTTGGCAGACGCCACTCTAAACCTCACTGTTTTCCCAGACCTTTCTTTCTCCTCTTTCACTTTTGGCCTCTCCATTGACAGTCCCATATGTGTCACATCCCATTCAGAAAAGCCACTAGTGCTCTTTCAGCCACAGCCATAGTAAAGTGCAATTATCAATCAATAAAATCCCCATTGACAGGTCAAAATGGGCTGAACGAGTGCACAAACTAGACACCCAAATGGTTAATAATACATGAGCTTCTACCATGGTAACAGCTAAAACAGGCACACAGTAAATTGATATTACCAGGTTCAATTATTTATCAAGGTTAGTTTTCAAACAGCAGGTAGACTACTCCTGTGACTGCTCTTTAATTCCAAGTGCCCTTAAAGGTCTACAGATAACCTTCTGCTGCAAACTCCATTACCCTCTGTCCCTGAAGAAAAAATCATGTATCACACATCAACCAACTTTTTTTATACATTATATTATAGGATTATGGCTATAAGAAAATGTTTTTTTGCATGATAATGGTATTGATTTGTAGTGAGAGATGCTTTTCGGCACTAATGGCATAATGAATAGGGCTTTGGCACTACAGTAGTTACAGTTAGCATAGGTAGGCTACATTCATAAGAAATGCATAAAAAATTCAAAATCAAGGTTGTACTAAATAAACACAAAATGTCCCCTGTACCCAAATATATAGTTTATGTTGCTATGCTACCAAGGGTGAGCAAACACCACCAGCCAAAAGATCATCACTAAATCAAATGATTATAGTAACATAAACCTAGGAGATTGCCCTAATTTAGTGGGAATGCTGATACAGCATTACAACTACTTGTTATGCTACGCACAAAATTCTTTATTATTCACTTAACTGCTCCTTCATACTTTCACTCAGAAACCTCATTCCAACTTTAAATTGTTACACATCTTTCTGACATTATTCGTGTAACACAACTTTTAAATCTGATTCACACTTTTTTCAACAAAAAAAATTTAACAAAATAATTAAACAAAATGCCTCTTGAGGGCATGAAGTGACAACAACTTTCAACATGTCTCCATTAAACCCCATTGTAAGTTCAGCCTCATCTTTCCCCACCACAGCAGCCGCACACCTTTAGTTAATCTGCCAAAAAGGCCACATTATTAACCCGAAAGTACACAAAAAGTACACTTCAGATGCTCAAGTTCCTTGACATCCTTCACGCTTTGAAATGTCACCGATATCTGTTACGGTTCTTCAACAAAACGTTTACATGTAAGAGGTTTATCTCTCATTCAGAACAATGAAAATGCTCTCCTCTCACTGATTACTGCACATCACCATGGAAACCTTTGATCTCTGGACACATCGTTAGCTCAAATAGAAACACCTGTGTCATGGAACACGATGATGTCATAACTCCAACTGACATGCTCAGAGCAGCAGATTTCAGATAATGGTTAACACAGCTCTACATCAAATCAGATGTTACGTAATGTGGTGTTACTATGGCAATGCATCCCTTGCCATAAAACACGATGTCGCTGTAGCTACAATGGACACGGTCCGGTCGTCCCACAATCTTCACCTGTATATCACCTCTCCATGCCTCAACAGCTCTACGTCAAATATGACATCTCACCATATGCCGTTTCCATGGAAACGTATCCCTCGCAATAAAACACGATGTTTTATTGGACGGTCCAGCCCTCAACAGCTCTACGTCAATTATGGGGTGTTATCATATGCCGTTTCCATGGAAACACATCCCTCGCCATAAAAGACGATGTCGCTATAACTCCTATGAAAATGTTCAAAAAGTGCTCAAACTTCACATGTGTGCTAACAGTCCAGCAGTGAAGAGATCTACGGGACAGTTTTGAGATTTCTTCAATTGCCGTTGCCTTGGCAAGACAATGCTCACCATGAAACACGGTTTTCTCATAACTTCAGTAAAAATGCTCCAAACGGCCCAAAACTTCACAGGGTTGGTAACGATGCAGCCATCAACGCATCTAAGCGTATTATGGGATGTCATCAAATGCCGTTGGCATGGTGACAGATCATTCGCCATCAAGTTAGTTCAAAAGTTTGCAGTTCAAATATTCTGCTGCTTTTCTAAGCCTTTTTACTTTATTTTCTTCTCTCATCACACATCCAAGCCCCCTGTGTTCATGTATCATTTCAATCTAAATTCTTCATTTTCTTCTTACACATTACATTTCAGCATAGCAGTTTAGCATCAGCTTTTCAGCATAAAGCATTCCCACTAGCAATTTCTTCAGGAATTGCATTCTCTAGTTGTTACTGTCATTAAAAATCTGAAAGCAGTCCGTCACTTTGACAGATTAGAACAAAATCGGAACAGTGCCAAAGTTTACCCGCAGTGAGGCTCCGGTGTTATGCCGTGTTATGCATGCCCGCCAAAAAGGAAATGATACATTGAAATGTCTGTGAGTTTTGGCTTTACGCTGTGCGCGCTCCCGCGAGGTGCAGTGGGCATGCATAACACGGCGCTAACGCAGCATCCACACGGCGGTGTGTGTTGAAGCTTGCAGGTGGGCGTGTCTGAAACTCGACCAACAACCAATCACATGAATCTCCCGCCCCGGACACAAGGGCACGGGGTGTACTGAGCTTGTACTGGCATATGATTTGATTAGCTGACGCTTCCTTTGAAGCTTCAAAAGTTGAACATTGCTCAACTTTTGAAGCGAGCAACGGGAGCAAAGCGACGTGAGCAAAGCGACGGGATCAAAGCGACGCGAGCAAAGCGACGGGAGCAAAGCAAAGCGAGCAAAGCGATGCGAGCAAAGCGACGCGAGCAAAGCGACCCGAGCTAAGCGAGCCAAGCCAAGCGAGCCAAGCCAAGCGAGCAAAGCCAAGCGAGCAAAGCCAAGCGAGCAAAGCCAAGCGAGCAAAGCCAAGCGAGCAAAGCGAACAATGCAGTTTGGCAAAGTGTGACGTCACCCCAAAGCCAAGCGAGCAAAGCCAAGCGAGCAAAGCCAAGCGAGCAAAGCCAAGCGAGCAAAGCCAAGCGAGCAAAGCCAAGCGAGCAAAGCCAAGCGAACAATGCAGTTCGGCAAAGTGTGACGTCACCCCATTCAAAGTGAATGGACAGAAGCGTTGAAGCTTCAACGCACGCCGCCGCGTGGACGGGCCGTAACGGCCCGTCCACACAGCGGCGTGCGTTGACGCTTGCCGGCGGGCGTGTCTGACACTCGACCAACAACCAATCACATGAATCTCCCGCCCCTGACACACAAGCAGCGGTATGATTGGCTAGAGCTTGTACTGGCATATGATTCGATTGGCATTTGACGCCTCACCGAGGCGTCAAAAGTTGAACATTGCTCAACTTTTGCAGGGAGCCACGCCAGCTACGCTCCACGTCGCTTCCCACGATGCATTTCGGCTAAAAGTGACGTCACCCCATTCAAAGTGAATGGGGAAGCGTCAACACACGCCGCTGTGTGGACGGGCCGTAACAGTTCACGAGCGTGCTCTTACCCCCCTCGTCAGAGTTGTGTAAAGACCGACGGGTAATATTGGATTTTGACTGAAATGTTACGATCCTCTCCGTCAAAATGACGGACAGCGAAAAAGTCTAGCGCAACCTCTGCTGTATTTTTTCTTTCAAAATTATGACTTTATTCTCAATGTAGTACATTTTTTCTCAAATGATTACCACCTCTCAGAAAATACAAATATGTGGGATATATTTTTAATATGCTGCTCAAAAGGAACCCATGGGATTGTTCTGCCTGGAGCACTGACACACTCTGATGCCTGCATCACGGCAGACAAGGAGAAGGTGTTCTTGCTTTGTCAAATTGTTGCAAAAATGTTAATAAATATAAATGCGGATGCAACTGTACTTATTGTACTTATTATTGAAATGGCGTCATGTATTTTTTGGAAAGATTTCCTCAAATTAGATTTTTTTTATTGCACATTATTTATATTGTAGGCTAGTATGCAGTAGTTTTCACATAATATATATAATTCACTTAACTACGCAGCAATATATGAACATACATAGGAAGAGGATTAGGGCCACATAAAAAAAAAATTGGGAGGATTTGTTCTGAGAAAAAAAATCAGAATTCTGACTTTTTTCTCAGAATTCTGACTTTAATCTCAGAATTCTGACATTTTTCTCAGAATTGTGACTTTTATCTCAGAAGAAAAAAAGAATTCTGAAAAAAACCAAAAACGTTTTCTTTTCAAATCCTCCCAAAAAAAAAAGTCATGTGACCCTCTTCCGTATGTATTTCTAGGCCTTTCTTTCTCTTTTTTAGGATCACAAACATGTAATTCCATTCCTGGAACAACTTCATTTAAAAAGTGCAAAAACCAGGGACCTTCACCAGGACCAGGCTTGAGTCGAGTGGTCGTTTTGGCCAGCGCAGTGCTTGGACGTGAGAGCGAGATTGAGAGCAGCTGGTGGAATGGCGTCTTTGAGTCCTGGAGAGGAGGGTATGGAAAGTGCATCTGAAGGAGAAGGAGGATGGAATAAAGTAAGGAAAAAGAATTCAAGAAAGAAGATAGACATGTCAAGTGACAGTCTTAGTGAATCTGATTCACAGAATGAGTTGAAGAGAGTAAAGAAAAAGATTGAGAATGAAGAGTGGAAAGTGATTGTGGAGTTTGGTGAGCAATCCGCAGCTAAACTACATCCAGTGGCCCTGACTAAAGCAATTCACAAAGAAATTGGATCGATAAAGCAAGCAAGATTTCTGAGCAAAGGACGGATGTTGATTGATTGATTGCAAAACAACAGGAAAAGTTACTGAAAATAAAGACCCTGAATGAAGTTCGAATTAAATGCCATGTTCCTGGAGCAAATCGGAAAATACTTGGAGTTATCAGTGGAGTTCCCATAGAAATCGGCATAGAAGAGCTCAAGAAAGAAATTAAAGGGGGGGAAAGTGTCTGTAGTTAAGCGTCTTCCTACTAGGTATCAGGGTAAGATAGTGGATAGTTTGTCTGTTCTTCTTCAGTTTGAAGAAACAATTCAACAGAAGATAATGATCGGTTGCATGAGCTTTCCAGTAAGAGAATTCATCCCTAAACCTCTGCGGTGCTTTAAATGCCAAAGGTTTGGGCATGTGGCAGACAAGTGCAAAGCAACTAAGCCCAGGTGTCCAACATGTGCGGGGGAACATGAATATGGTAGTTGTGCTCCAGGTGCTAAGGTGAAATGTTGTAACTGTGGTGGGGAACATAGTGCTGCGTATCAGGGCTGCGAAGTGCAGAAAAAGGCCAAGGAGGTGCAGAGATACAAAGTGCAAAATAAAGTCTCATATGCTGAAGCAACAGAAAAGGTTTCACTAAACATAGATAGGAAATCCCAAGTAGCAGCAAGTATATTCTCTTCAAAAGATTTTCCCAAACTCCCACAGGCAAAGGAAAGCTCCACAAAGTGTTCACATAAATGTGTGATAGGAGAGGATGCATTGATTGTGAATAAGTACAAATGTGTGGCCTTTATTGGAAAAGTGGTGAATGTTGCTTTGCAACAAACAAAAAAGAGGTCAAGACTGAAAACAATAGTGGAAGCAGCAGGTGAATTTTTGGGGATAAAGGATATAACCGTTGAAATGATGCATGATATGCTAGCCCCCAATAATGATGATTCACAGATTAGTGAATAGAAGAATGGTTTTTCTCATTCTGCAGTGGAATGCTAGAAGCCTTATTGCAAATGGACAAGAATTCAAGACCTATATATATCAGTTAAAAGAAAAACCAGACGTTATTTGTATTCAAGAAACATGGCTGAAGACTCATTTGGACTTCATAATTGGGGGATATACTGCTATAAGACAAGATAGAAACGATGGCCAGGGAGGGGGATGTGCAATCTTTATCAGAGAAGTAATGTCTTATAGTAGGCTAACATTTAAGAACAGTCATGATTTAGAAATAGTGGGTGTAGAAGTTTGAATTAATAAAAGGAAAATTAGTGTCCTGAATTTTTATAATCCATGTAATCAACTCAAAATAGAGGAATTAGACAGTCTTTGCCAAGGAAATGAAATAATATGGTGTGGTGATTTTAATGCACACAATACAATGTGGGGAGGGAGATCAACAGATTACAACGGACAGGTGGTGGAGGACTTAATGGAGGCAAAGGAATTAGTTTGTTTAAATAATGGGCAAGGTACAAGACTCAATTTTAGAGATGGAACAGAGTCTGTGATCGACCTAACTCTTGTAACAAGTGAATTAGCTTCGGGTAGCAGTTGGGAAGTATTGGCAAATAACAGTATTGGGAGTGATCATCTTCCGATTATAATCAAGTTTGATATAAGTAATGTGGTTGAGCTAGATGGTATCATGAGATGGACCTTTTCTATAGCAAATTAGGAGATGTTTGCTAAATTGTGTGATAATGAATTTGATCAGATTGATATGGCAGGAAGTATTGATGAAATAAATGAGCAATTTACTTCAAATATAATTAAAAGCGCTAATCAAACTATTGGGAATAAAACTGGTAAACTTGGTAAATGTGTTAAGATGGTACCGTGGTGGAACAAAGAATGTAATGATGCAATTCGAAACAAAATCAGGCTGTTTGGAAAGCTAAGAAAGACACATTCATTACACAATTTATTAGAATATAAAAAGGCACAGGCTCAGGTAAGGTACATTGTTAAAAGAGCAAAAAGGGAGTGTTGGAGAGGATTCTGTTCAAGTATTGGGAGAACTACACCATTAGATAAAGTATGGGGAATGGTTAAGAAGATGAGGGGAATAAGACAGCAGAGTAACCTGCCAGTGTTAGAGAATGGAGGGGAAATTGCCACTGGTGCTATGGAGAAGGCAGAAATTCTAGCTAAGAAGTTAATTCTTCGGAAAATTTGACAGAAGAAGGTAAGATCAGGAGGCAGGAAGTGTTAGATGAACATCCTAATGTATATGAAGAAAGACATTCGTCGCAGAGTGTTGTAAATATACCTTTTTCTATTCAAGAGTTGAGAAGAGCATTAAGTAAGTGTAAAATGACTGCTCCTGGGAAAGATAATGTATGCTATATAATGTTGACCAAATTAAGTGATTTTGCATTAGGAAAGCTGCTGGAGATGTACAATGAGATTTGGGAGAAAGGGAAGCTACCAATAATATTCTCCCTTCTGTCAAGCGACTTTGTTAATCACTTTGAAAAAAAGGTTGACGATATTCGCTCTTCTTTTTCTGACTCACCTCTACTCACCGCTGGATCACCTGAGCCACCTTCAACCGGCACACTAACCTCCTTTTCCCATCTCTCTCCATGTGAGGTTCTTACCCTCATTACCTCTGCCCGCCCTACCACCTGTCCTCTGGACCCTATCCCTTCAAACCTCCTTCAGACTATCGCTCCTGATATTCTACCGTTTCTCACCCATTTCATCAACACTTCTCTAACTTCTGGTCACTTTCCAAACAGTCTCAAGGAGGCAAGAGTAAACTCTCTCCTAAAGAAACCCACTCTCAACCCGTCTGATGTTATAAACTACAGGCCTGTCTCTCTCCTCCCGTTCCTGTCTAAAACACTTGAACGCGCTGTCTTTAAACAACTCTCCTGCTATCTCCATCAGAACAACCTTCTGGATCCGCACCAGTCTGGTTTCAAGGCAGGTCACTCCACAGAAACTGCCCTCCTTGCTGTCACTGAGGAACTGCACACTGCTAAAGCAGCCTCCCTCTCCTCTGTCCTCATCCTGTTGGACCTGTCTGCTGCATTCGACACGGTGAATCATCAGATCCTCCTTCGCACTCTCCAAGAACTTGGAGTCTCAGGCTCTGCACTTTCCCTCCTCACCTCATACCTCAAAGACCGCACCTACAGGGTAACTTGGAGAGGGTCCGAGTCCGACCCTTGTCAATTAACTACAGGGGTCCCTCAGGGCTCTGTTCTTGGTCCCCTCCTCTTCTCCCTGTACACAAACTCGCTCGGATCTGTCATTAGCCCGCATGGTTTTTCATACCACTGCTACGCTGACGACACCCAACTAATTTTGTCCTTTCCCCGCTCAGAGACCCAGGTCGTCGCACGCATCTCTGCTTGTTTAGCTGACATCTCTCAGTGGATGTCCTCTCATCATCTCAAGCTCAACCTTGACAAAACTGAAGTGCTTTTCCTTCCGGGAAAAGATTGTCCCTCTCTTGACCTGACTATCAACATCGGCACCTCTGTTGTTTCCCCGACCCAGACTGCAAGGAATCTGGGTGTGATCCTGGATAATAACCTGTCCTTCACTGCAAATATCGCTGCTACAACCCGCTGCTGCAGATACACGCTCTACAACATCAGGAAGATACGTCCCCAGCTGACCCAGAAAGCGACGCAGGTTCTGGTCCAGGCTCTCGTCACCTCACGCCTAGACTACTGCAACTCCCTCCTGGCTGGTCTACCTGCATGTGCCATCCGACCTCTGCAGCTCATCCAGAATGCAGCGGCTCGTCTGGTCTTCAACCTTCCAAAATTCTCCCTCACCACGCCGCTCCTCCGCTCCCTTCACTGGCTTCCGGTAACTGCTAGAATCCACTTCAAGACACTGGTACTTGCGTACCATGCTGTGAATGGATGTGGCCCTTCCTACATCCAGGACATGGTTAAACCGTACACCCCAGCACGTGCACTTCGCTCTGCATCAGCCAAACGACTCGCTGCACCCTCGCTGCGAGGGGGACCCAAGTTCCCATCAGCAAAAACACGTGGATTTGCTATCCTGGCTCCAAAATGGTGGAATGAGCTCCCCATTGAAATCAGGACCGCAGAAAGCTTACACACCTTCCGGCGCAGACTGAAAACTCATCTCTTTCGACTCCACTTCGAGCGATAGAATGACTAACAAAGAACTGCTAACAGAGCACTTATATAGTAATAAAGGACTGGCTTATCTAAAGCCAGTTGAGTAGCACTTGAAACGATTGGCTCTTTGAAACCTGATGTTCTTATATGATTCTGTTTTCTTCAAGGTTGTGTCTTCCTGGTCGAATGTACTTATTGTAAGTCGCTTTGGATAAAAGCGTCAGCTAAATGTAATGTAATGTAATGTAATATGGAAAGAGTCTGTCATTATTCCTATTAGAAAACCTGGGAAAGATCCAACCAGTCCAGGCAGTTATAGACCTATAGCTCTGACATCGCACTTGTGTAAAGTTATGGAAAGAATGATAACAGAAAGGCTGACATACTACATTGAGGAAAATGAACTAATGACTCCTTATCAGAGTGGGTTTAGAAGAGGGCGCAGTACTTTAGATCCATTGCTGTGCCTGGAGTCTGAAGTCAGGAAAGCACAAGCGAATAAGGAGTGTGTTGTAGCTGTATTCTTTGATGTGGAAAAAGCTTACGATATGATGTGGAAGGAAGGATTATTAATAAAACTGGACATTATGGGTCTGGGAGGTAATGTATATAATTGGATTATGGATTTTTTGTTTGGCCGTGCCATCAGAGTCCGAGTTGGCAATTCATATTCTCCAAGGCATGAAGTTGAAAATGGAACCCCGCAGGGGAGTGTAATTAGTCCTCTTTTGTTTTCTATCATGATACATGATATATACACACAAGTAGGATCTGATATTGGTAAGTCACTTTTTGCAGATGATGGAGCTATTTGGAAAAGAGAAGCCATTACGGAAATTGAAAGCTGGTCTCTGACATGGGGGTTTAGATTGTCGTTGGAAAAAACTGAAACTTTATTTTTTACGAGGAAAATTATAGGTGAGGAGGTTAGGTTAAAACTTTATGGACAAGATCTAAAGAAAGTGAAGACATTTATATTTCTGGGAATATGGTTGGACGAGAGAGTCACATGGAGTATGCACATTGATAAAGTAGTGGATAAATGTAAAAGGGTTTTAAATGTTATGAGGTGCTTGGCAGGCACTAAGTGGGGGGCTGATAAAGCTGCTTTGAGGAATGTATACACAGCCTTAATTAGATCAGCCATAGAATACGGACTAATAGTGTATGGTCCAGCTGCATATTCTTCTCTTCAAAAATTAGATAGAGTCCAGGCGCAAGCACTAAGGATATGCTGTGGGGCAGTCAGATCTACACCAGTGCCGGCACTTCAGGTAGAGGTCGGAGAAATATCAATTTCTTTGAGGAGAAAACAGTTAATTGTTCATTACTGGGCAAATCTTCAGGGCCATAAAGATACTCACCCTACTAAACAAACTGTAAAAACAAGTTGGGAAAGTAACAAAATAAAAAAAGAAAGTTGCAGTATATACAGTAGAGATGATGGCTATCTCACTAGCACTTCAGTGGGTAGAGGAAACACAGCCAATGCGAGTGGTCATTTGCTCTGACTCCAGTGCAGCTCTAGAGAATTTAAACAACTTCTCTTCAGAATGTCGTCAGGATATTTTACATGAAATTTTACACATCATGTTTAGGTTAGTTCATTTGGGAATTGTTGTTCAATTTGTGTGGGTTCCAGCGCATGTGGTATTAGAGGGAATGAGGTAGTGGATCAACTGGCAAAATGTGGTTTGAAAGCAAACCAGATTGATATTATGGTACCCATCAGTCGATCAGAAGTCAAATCTGTTACAAAAGTGGTTATCAAGCAACAATGGCAAAAACTATGGGACAGTAACATCAAAGGAAGACATGTATACCAGATACAAAGGGAAGTAGGAACAGGAAGCACTTGGGGGAGTAGTAGAAGAGAACAGAGCATTAACAGCAGGATACAATTGGGACACTCTGGATTAAACTCATCACTGCATCTGATTGGAAAACATCCAAATGGCAATTGTGATGGTTGCCAACAACCAGAGACAATACATCATGTATTTTGTAGCTGCCCGGAATATACAAGGCAAAGACTCATTCTGAAAACTGCACTGGAACAACTCAACATCAAGGACATGGATTTCAAGTCAATATATGAAAGTAATTCAAGAAATGAAGCAAACAAGCTGATCTTCAAATTCCTCAAAAACACTGGTCTGAGGACAAGGATTTAATATGAACATTTAATAACTCAACAGTAGGTGGCGATATATGCTCCAAGTGGAAGCGATTCGCCATTAAAGAGAAGAAGAAGAAGAAGAAGAATTCCATTCCTGACCTGAGGATGGTAGTAAAGCTACTGATTAACCACCACCGAAGAAGCTGGAGGACCGCACGTGTAGTCCAGTGTCAACATGGGGAAAAGAAACCAGAAACAGCAGCTTTTTACAACTTTAACCAAGAAACAGAAGAAACACTTAAAGGAATTCGGAGAGGAGCATCCGTTTCATGATGTGTAAGCAGCACAGCAAAGTCCGGCTTGTCTTTAAGTATCAATTTAGCTACTTTTATGTTAGCCATATAGCTAAGTTGCACTCAGCCACCTGTGTTAACAGTCAAGCAGTATACAGTAGGTAATGTTCGCTAAATGTTCTAATGGTGGTATTATTAAAAAACGTGTGACGAATATTTTTCGAAGGGGTACTTGATTTTAACGATATACCCGATATTTGATGCGTTAAGGGTGGTTGACAAGTCAAATAAAAGTTAAATAGCTCATGTGTGCTAATATTTGCTAATGTGTGTACTGTAGATATATCCATTTGTTACAACAATGGCTACAAGAACCAACCACAAGAATATTAACTGCACTATTTTACCTACACAAAAGCCTTTGACTACATGGATGAATTACTCTGTACAGACATTGGATAATAGATTTCATTGGGTTTACAACTCGTAGTAATAGATTTATGTTTATGTCAGTGATGGTTGAGGCATATAAGTTTCCTAACGTGTGTGTTCCGGTAACCTGTCTTTTTGTCCCTAAAATTCTAGACATAGCCTTCCTTCACACTTTCTTCACCATGCTATTGTCTCCATCCATTCTCCAAAATGCACCCCAATTCACTTTTTGGTCAGGTCCTTTGCTTTATCTATACATATTCTAACACCAACATGATAGACCAAGGCCTTTTGTTATCTAGTCAAGTGTGCGGTCAAAAAAATAAATGCTTGTGTTCTAAGAAAGTGACTCAATTTGTGTTTTTATACAGAGTCGGTGCAAGACCTGAAAGAACTGAGATATTGGAACTGGTGAGTAGCTCTGAGGCCCACAGATGGCAATAGCAAGGATCTCCCGTCTGAAATATCTGAAATAAATTGTGGACCACCCAGTCAGACACAGTTTAGTTATTTTGTACCTATACCAAAATGAATATACACATTAAAAGGTGTTCTCCCTGTTAAAGCCAGCCAGTCCAGAACATTCAGATGTTGAGCCTGATGAGTTGGAGGATGGGAATGAGGAAGAGGAGCCCGAGCAGAAATCAGCCTATCAGAAGCTTCTTTCAACTCTCAGCAAAGCCACCAGTAATGACCAGAGTGAAGAAGAGAGCACAGATGATGATGATGAGGAGGAGGAGGAAGAAGAGCTTCTTGGTGACGGTGAGTTTTATTTTTTCCAGCACATAGTGAGGACAGGAGCTGCATCGATCAGTTGACTAATGGATTAATTTAGTATAAAGACAGATAAATAATCAACCACTGTTTTGATAGTTGATTAACCTTTAATGGAAAAATGCAGTTTTCATATATATACATATACATACGTCGCTTAATCCAGATTGTAAATAATCATTGGTTGCACCCTCACGGAGGACGCTATAGGCCAACTTGATGCAGCTGTCTGAATACTGTTTTGCTCCAAATCGTAGTGGACAGTGATGGAGTTGATGATGACAGTGAGCATGGTGAAGAAGATGAAGGAGGTGAGGAAGAACCTGAGGATGCAAATGAGGCACTGACTGAAGCGCTGGAAGGAAAGGAGATGAAGGAGGCAGGAGATGAGTTTGAAGACAAGGAACATGAGACTCAGTTCTGTCTGGAGACCAACTTCACAGAGGACGGAGGACAAGAGGACGCTGACAGCGATGCAGAGCAGGATGACCGCAAGGGTAAGAAAAAGATTCATAGCAATTAATAGTTATGTCAAATATGTCATCCTACATTCCCTGTCTGGATGCACGTTATGTCATCCTTTGTATTTCCAAAATAAGTGTACTCCCTGCTTTATAAAAAAAGGTTAAGGAATATTAAACCCAAAAACTCTTTTTTAATGTGGCTTTTAATTGAATTGTATTTATTTTAATTGTATTCTTAATGTATTATTCTGTTCTTGTTTTTGTCAGCCCTGTGTTTATGACTTCTGTTGGTATTAAGTGTTTTTAATCACACAGGTATGTGTTACTCTGTGTATTGTATAGGGGGGGGGGTAGTTTTGTTGTTTTGTTTATTGTTTTATTATTGGGTTTGTGAAGCGCTTTCAATTATGTTTCTGTTTGTACAGACATATTTGTGCAGCATTTGAACACAGAGCTTAGTGAAGACGATGTGCAGAAGATGACGTCGGGCAGCAAAACTAAGGCTCAGATTACGGTATGAAGTGCACAATTCTTCAAGATCAACCACCTTTTTATTAAAGTAAATTCTAACTGCAGTTGATGTGTTTTACTTTCTGCGTTTCCCCCTACATTTAGTGGCCAAAACTGGGCTCTTTACTTTGTACCAATCCCCTGGAGAAGTTTGGACCCATCGGCCCCCACAGAGACACAAACCTGCCAGTGTTCCACAGGATTCTGGAGAGCCACTGGGGAGATCTGAACAAGATCTCCAACTTTAAGGGGGTGTCGGAGGAGATCAGCCCACTGCAGCAAGAGCTGCTGTCTCTGATGGGCTCCTACAAGGACTTCTACTTCCCAGAGATGTGTCCTGTGAACCAGGGCCCACAGGTCTGCAGCACATACTGCCTCCACGTTCTCAACCACGTGCTGAAGGCCAACTCCAGAGTCCTGGCCCACAACGCGCTGCTGAGGGAGCAGAAGACCCAGAACAGAGCTGGAGCTGAGCCAAAGGACGAACCCAGAGACCAGGGACTGACCCGGCCCAAGGTGAAGTCCTGGATACATTATGATTGGCTTCTCAACGGAGCTCCATTTAACTTTTTTAAACTCCCACAAAACCGTGTAATTTTAGTGTATTTTGTGCCCGTTTTAGTCTCAAATACCAAGAGTACTGTATTAGTAATACATTGCTAATTTCCTCTCTGGTTTTCAGGCTGAATCACATTTTATACTTTTTTTTTTTAAGAGTTTGCCGTAGTACACACAGTGTTGGGTATGACGCGTTACAGTATACTAATGAATTTTGGGTAATATACTACCCGTTACAATTCGCAGTAACGCAGTTACAACTCATTTTAACTTGAAATGAAATGGTGTTTTGTTTTTTAAGAATTTACCAACATTGTGAGACATTCCGACACCAGAGAAAAATTGTGCGGGTAGATTAGTAAGCCTGGTGTTTACCCTTCAGGTTCATCATTTATCTGACGTCCAGCGCTCCGTCTCTTAATCTCTTTTCCTTTCTCTTTCTTGATCCTCCTTAGCAACCTTCATTATAGTCCTTGACAGTGGTCTGTACTGCTGTATTAACAACGTGTCATATGTTAAGAATTTACAATCAGAATCGAGTATTCGACTAAGCCGTGTAATACAAGTTGTTAGTAGCCTTAAGGGCCAACACGGTTGTTATGCTAAACCACATCGCCCTTCACTGGATGTATAATGAGCTGCACTAAACTACATTTTAGCATTTAAAATACCTTTCTTTTGCGGTTATTTTGGTAAAGTAACTCAAAAGTAATATAAAAGTAGTGTAACTCATTACATTTCAGAGACAGTAATGTTGTAATGTAACGTATTACTTAAAAAAGACCGTAATATGTACTGTATTACATTTTGGAAGTAACTTGCCCAACACTGAGTACACATTTGTGTAGAGGGGTGCCATGCCTTAGATGTAAGGGGGATTATGTTGTTACACATTGTAAAACTTTCATTAAAAACATTGTTTTAGTGTTTAAAAACGTAGAAATCATTACGGAAATCATTAATTTCACTTCTCCCAGCCTGTCAGCGAAATGGAGTGAATCACATTTCCCCTTGAACAGCATACAATTCACAAATAATGTGTTATATGAAATGCAAAACATTTCAGTCACTCCCTGATTGTTAGATTTAAAAAACAGTTTATTAGGTGATGCTGCCCCAGCCTATACTTAAGCAGCAGTATGGATTATTGGGAACCCACAGTGACATTAATGTCCTCTGCTATCATCGTCTTTCTAAATTATTCCACAATATTACATTTTCCAGCTCTGATTTAGATGTTTTTCTGATTATTCCAGGCCCTGATCCTGGTTCCGTTCCGCGCCGGAGCTCTGCGAGTCGTCCAGACGCTCATCGGCTTGCTGGAGACCAAAGGCAAAAAGATCGTGGTGAGCAATAAGAAGAGGTTCAAAGATGAGTTCGGAGAGGAGGAAGATGAAAATCCGTCCAATCTGCAGAGACCAGACGATTACCGCACCATCTTCTCGGGCAACGTGGACGATCACTTCAGGATAGGTACAGTTTAGTAAACCTGAATCAACATACTCTTGGATATCCTCCCTGAGTCTTTCTGTTTTAATCTTGTTGTTGTCCTCTTTCTTGAACAGGCATCTCCATCGTGAGGAACAGCATACGTCTGTACGCCCCCTTTTACTCCTCCGACATCATCATTGCGTCTCCGCTGGGCCTCCGCACAGTGCTGGGAGCAGAAGGAGAAAGTAAGAGAGACTTTGACTTCCTCTCCTCCATCGAGATGCTGGTGGTGGACCAGGCGGACGTCTTACTCATGCAGAACTGGGAACACGTGTTGGTGAGAATATCACCTGCTTGCAACGCTACACATAAGCCGCGCTCACACCGCAGTACTTTTCCCACTTTAGTTCCGATATAGTTCCGAAATGTCGCGTTCACACCAAAAAGAGCCGGAACTAAAATGAGTTCATCAGAACCTTTTCACCCCCTTTTCCGTCCCTGCTAGAGAGCAGGGACTTTCGTGGGAGAAAAAGGTTCCTGTGTCTGATTGGCTGGGCGGATTGCAGACCACGCCCCGTAAAACACCAAAAGGTTTCGTGAAGCCGCCATTTTATTAGCATTATTAGCATTAGCCCAGTGCAGAAAAGCAGAGAGACTAACTTATGGTAACACAAAAGAAAACATGGGAGCGGTGGAGATGAGGAGGTGTCGGCGTTCTAGCGATTTACTCGGAAGGCTTCAGCAGAAGCTGCTGGGACTCCCAGCAGCTTCTGCTGGAGCCAGTCCCCAACTCCGGGGACTTCGGGTGGCAGTGTACGCCGTGAAGTGGTTTGCGGCCTGCCAGTAAACCCAAAGCAGAAGAAGAAGTGACGTCAGCGGCTTAATTTGCCTAATCCACCCCCAGGAACCTATTTTCCGGTGTGAACGCGATCTATACATAGTTCATGAGAACTCTTTAGTTCTCATGAACCTTTGTGGGAAAAGTACTGCGGTGTGAATGCGCCTATTGCTGCGTTATGACATCAGCTGTTTTTTTTGGGAAGGATGTGACGCCATCTGCTGTTCATTTGAGAATTGGATTAATCACAACATATTGAAATGTTGCATTTAACTCTAAAGGCCAATCAGACTTTCAGCATGTTTTTGTGAAAGTATTTTTGGATTCTGATTTGTAAAAGTCACGATTGAAAACTCGGTTGTAATGAAAAATAAATGTATGGCTTAAGGGAAAGTAGTGCACCTTTTTTATGTGATCTTTTTAGTAAATGTTAAAGGTTATTGTAGTCCATTGAAGATATTAGTTTGAAAGAAAGCTTAGTTCTACTGCTCGCGGAGCCATGCTGCATTGCCTTCATGTACCAGGATGCATTGTGCTCAAGCTTCTGACACCCAGCCCTTACACTGTGGGTATACTTAAAAAGGTGCGGTTTCCTAGTGCAATCAAGCGTGAACTAAGATGGCAACAACTCTATTTTCAACATCGTCAAAGACAGTGCATTGCAGCTTTGCTCCTTCTGTTTTTAACTCTAATACTAAAAGCCCCACCTAAACTCACTCAGCATTTGACCAAGTGCTAACTCAACAAAAACATACTATTGCATTCGGTGAAAAAACTATTTGCTCAATGAAAATCTGCCCCCAAAGCCATGCTGTTATGGTCATCCTCTTAGAAAGTGATACATTGGTGTCTCATTCCAGTGTTTCCCACAGATCTGAAATATTAACTTGTGGTGGTAGCCGGGCACGAGGAGGGAGAAAGAAAGAAACGTCTTCTGTGTTTCTCGTAAGGTCTCCCTTTCTGTTGGTCGCTTGTTACCGGACCCTTCACGCGATAGCAGAGCGAACAGGTACAGGAGGCGTAGAGCGAGGGATCATTGTCCACTAGTTAATCGATCGCAGATGGCGTCTTGCTCACGGACGGATAACAAAAAACCTAAATGGGTCGTGAAATATACTTTGGCGGCCGTTAATATACCTGGGCGGTCCGCCCAAGTACAGTCTATGTGGGAAACCCTGCATTCAATTAATGACACGATCCGTCTCTCTACAGCATGTGATGCAGCACATTAACCTGCAGCCGCTGGACCCTCATGGAGTGGACTTCTCCAGGGTGAGGATGTGGAACCTGAACAACTGGGCCCGGCACTACCGGCAGACGATGGTGTTCAGCTCCATCCAGGACCCTCAGATCAACAACATCCTCACCAAGCAGTGCGCCAACTACCGCGGACAGGTACGTCATACAGTTAGCATTACAACACTTTGTCGCACACGCAGTTATTTAAATCAACAAATTGTCACAAGGCAGAAGTAATAATAATAAATTAATACATTTAATTTATATAGCGCTTCTCATCTGCCAAGACAAATCTCGAAGCGCTCAGAGTGAAGTGATCTTATAAACCGTTTTCCTATTTAAACTAGAGATACTTTTTTCCCACACATTGTCAAAATAACCCTATTACTTTAGTCATCTGGATATCTCAAGAAATCCCTGGTTTCTGCACTGCAATTCGATTATGTTGGTTATTTTAAAGTTGATTTCCCTCTTTTTTTTAACTCACAGATTGCGACCAAGAACATGCCGGAAACTGGCTCCATCTGTCAGGTGCTGGTTCAGCTGCCTCACGTGTTCCAGATGTTCCCCTCCGACAGCTTCATGGACCATGATGCACGGTAAGCTGGTCAATCACATAATGCCATCATCGCCTGACCAAGTGTGGTCTCTATGAGATAGACCAGGGTTTTCGATATGCTTCACGGTAAATATCATGTGGCCATTGATTCATTGAGCAACACAGTGGACTACCACTTTTACCCTGACACCAGTAAATGTGTGACAATTAGCAGCTCTTGTTTGCAGTGTATCCATGGTTAAACAGACAGCTGCCACTGGATATTTCTGATGCTACAAAAAAAAAAACGTACCTGTTAAGATATAGATTTGTGCGATATTGATAATATCCTAGAGCCAATATACTTTCTTATGAAATACTTCTATATGGATATTGCAACAATATTGTAGGGTTGGTGCTTTTTGCAATTTCGATAAATACTCATCAGTTATGTGAATATAAGGACTTTGTGGGTGATACCAGATTATATTATTTACTATAATGCCCTTTTTTTTAAAACAAGGAAAAACAACTCTTGTGACATTATCTTAAATGTAACACACATTAAGAGTCGGACCCAAATGTTATTAATATGTTTGATTTATTGCCAGGCACTAGCGAGATATACTATAATTTTACTGTAAATGTTCAGCTCCTTTATTTGAGCATATCTTTTGGTCTGATTTAAATCTGACAATCGCTCGGTTCATCCGAACAAAATATAAAGCTCTTGTTTTATTCCCGCTGTTCCCCACCCTGCCCGTAGGTTTCAGTTCTTTTTAGATAAAGTGCTGCCTCAGTACAGGGACTCTGTTATGTCCCACACGCTGATCTACGTCCCGTCTTACTTTGACTACGTCCGGTTGCGCAACCACATGAAGAAAGAGGAGATCAACTTCGCCAGCATCTGCGAGTACTCCAGCAAGTCGGAGGTGTCACGAGCCAGACACTTCTTCCAGAAAGGAGATCATCAGTTCCTGCTCTTCACTGAACGCTTCCACTTCTACAAGAGGTCAGCTCTTTTTCTAAACTGATAACCTTAACAATAAGTGTACTGATGAGCATGAGCATATACAAACAGCACTTGGGACTGCCGGCGATATCTTTTGATGGATACATGATGGTTGCTAAGCAATGAAGATGCACCCTTATCTTTAGTTTTTAAGTTATTGCACATAAAACATTTGAAAACGGTCAAAGTGCCCGCTCTAGTGTCAAAGACTGTTAACTTTATTACTTTATTACTGATAAGAGTAAACATCACGTGTTTCCCTAACAAATGAATAACAGATGTCATTCCTTTTAAAGAGTTCAGGGACCTCTTACTTTATGTGTGGAGTTCAATCCAATCATATCTGGTTTACTCACGTTATTTGGAAATGACTGTCACTGTCTTTTGTTTCTTTATTGTAGTCAATTGTTATTAAAAACACTAATACGTTTTTTTTAATGACACAAATTAACATTGTAATTCTGTTGTTCTTCATATGTTTTTGAAGGCCTTCTGATAGAATCATGATTTGACTAGGTGTTGTAACGCTCCTGGTGATTTCCTGTGTCTTTGAAGGTCTTATTATAGATACCCTTTTCTTTCTTAAAGAGGCCCTCTTATGCTCATTTTTGTAGGAGAGAAACTGTATACACTAAACACTGTTTACCGTATTTATATCAGTAGGAAGCAATAATCAGAAATGATTGCTTCCTACAGTTGGAAAGTACTTGTTGAAAAGTGTTGTAAAAATATCTTTGAAGAACTGTAACAGTCTGTGATATGATTTTTTTTTTTAATGTAATGTTTAAACTCTGATTTCTTCATTTTTTTTATTTAGGTATACCATCAAAGGGATCCAGAACCTGATATTTTATGGCTTGCCCTCCTACCCGCACTTCTACAGCGAGGTGTGTAACATGCTGGCAGCGGGGGGTCGGGGGGAGGAGGCCAGCTGGACTTGCACCGCCCTCTACTCCCGCTACGATGCCCACAAGTTAGCTGCCATCTCTGGAGTGCAGCGAGCCGGACAGATGCTGCACTCCAACAAGACTGTTCACCTCTTTGTTACAGGAGGGGAGGATAAAGCCTCCTGATGGAGAGGGACACATTAAAGAGAGACACTTCATAAAACCAAGGGAGATATCTACTGTCCACCGTTACAGCAGGAGGATCTGTTGTTGAATGAAAGTCGCCTCGTGACGCATCAGTCTTGAAAATGTGGATAAACACCAGATTAAAACATAACTATGGGTTTGGTGAATGTGTCGTAGATGGAAGCCATCCAGAGATATTGGTCACAAAATGAAGAGATCATAAAAAATAGTCAAACTGTGTTCTAAAGCTCCTAGGTGATCAGGCTGTTGAAATGTTGAATGAATGTGTATTTCCAGTTTATATACATACATTTTTCTTCCCTTTTTAATTGTTAAAAGTTCATATTTGTAGCAATACAATCCTGATTCACTATGGTTGTAACAATGATGGCAAACCCAATATAAAAGCCTTTCAAATTAAAGCTGGGGTACGCTGATTATTTTTGGCATCATTGTACATTAAATATCTACGAGAAAGCTATACTTAAACACCTGTGGTAACGTTTTTATATACGGTTCAAATAAGTCTTTACTATGGCATTTTTACAAAAGCAAACGCTGTTTTAAGATGGTGAAAACAATAAACGGCATAATATCCTGAACGAGTATTTGTTAACACTTCAAAGAAACCCCCCCAAATTAAGACGCACATCAAAATAGTTGGACATTATCAGGAAAGTGGTGGAAAATAGTTGAGCTTTAAGGTTCTTTATTTTGTCATGCGAACATAGCTACAGTGTAGTTATGCCGATGAAATTCTTAGGTCACAGGCTTCTCCAACAGAGCAACACAATAACACAGATAAACAGACAAATATAGTGCAAGTAAATAGTAATATAGTAAATACAAAAGAAAAATAGTTTGCAATAGTGCAATAAGAGTCTATACAAGTTATTGGAATGATATATTAGATAAATAATTACTAAGTAGCAGATGAATGTTATGGATGTTGTTTCAGCAGTGCAGGTGTTTAGCAGTCTTATTGCCTGTGGGATGAAACTGTCTCTGAGTCCGGTGGTCTTAGTCCGGATGCTTCGGTAACGCCTGCCAGACGGCAGCAGACTGAACAGTTTGTGGCTGGGGTGATGGGGGTCTTTTGTAATCCGGAGGGATTTCTTCCTGAGCCGCTGGGAGTTCAGGTCCTCCATGGATGGCAGCTCCGTCCTGGTGATGTTCTGTGTAGTTTTCACCACCCTCTGTAAAGTCTTACGATTGAGGGCGGTGCAGCTGCCGTACCAGGCCGTGATGCAGCCAGTCAGGGTCCTCTCTATGGTGCACCTGTAGAAGGTCAGGATCCTCTCTATGGTGCACCTGTAGAAGGTGAACTAAGAACTTTAGTCTAAGTTATCTCAGTGGGTCTCAAACGTTTTGGTCACGATTAATGTAAACAATTATTTCCGAGGCACACGTTTATATGATCATTATAGTTATAAAATGAAAAACAGGTATGAAATACTATATGAATAAGAATAAAGTTTAAAAGGGTGATTTGTAAAATATCCATAAAGAAAAAGTAAATCTGTTTACAGTTCTGTTTGATTGATTGAAAAGTTTATTAACAGCTTGTATATTGGGTACAGTACAGTACAGCTAAAAAAATACAATTGTTAAGGGGATGCAGACCAGAGAAAGACTTTCGTCTTGTTTACATCAGGGTCCCCCATTTCCAATTCATCATATTATTTAAGACATATAAGACATATTTGACATACAGATGGCTTATTTACAATTTACATACAGGTGGTTTTTTACATACAGATTGCTTATTTACAATTTTCATTTTAGATTTCGTTCTAATACATCCTAATCGGACATTTAAGACATACCAAGTCTACAGATATACAGTTAGTAACATAATCTAAAATGCGAGTACATACATAGATGGGGGGGGGGGGAAGCTGTCCATTGTACGACCGGTTGAGATTTGTACCATTACCGGGGCAAGTTTTGCAATGCTCTCTCCCGAAGGTGCTCTTTAAGAGAGGTTTTGAAGGTAAGTATAGTTTGACTTTCCTTTACAGTTGTGGGAAGAGCATTCCACCTTGATGTGGCATAATTTCATATGGGTGTTGAGAGAGGTATCCATAGATCTCTTCATTTTGCTCTCAACGTGCACCAGATTGATGCTTTTAACTTCAATATTTAAAAATAAATCTTCCCGGGGGAGCATGCCCCCGGACCCCCCTATGTGAGGTCCACACACCACCTATAAAAATAGCACTTTACCCCTGCTTACACCTATATATTGTGAGCTGCTTATCGGGCCTTCATTGTAACAGTCGCGGGAACACTGTGTATTTGCGTGGGGAGTGTTGCAGTAGAACATTCCACTGTAGCGCCCGGTACATTAATGGGAAACCCTAAATGTTTGAGCACCCTCTATGAAACGTCAAGCTACCCCACAGTATCCCCAAAATAAATCTCTTGCGCCGCCACTGAGCCTGACTATTTGTGTTGGGGGGGCCTGACTTTTTTTTTCCTCCAAAGGGGGGGCCTGACAGAAAAAGTTTGAGAACCACTGGACTAACCGCTCAAAGCACTTCATAATGATGGAGGTGAGGTGCTTTTGAGCGGTTAGTCAGCTTTAAGATAAGACGAGTTACAAAATACAATAAACACAGCAGCATAATAGTAAAGCTGTACACTAAAAGTCCTGTAAAAAGAGCAATTAAATATATACAGCAAAAATTAAACATAGACGGTTAAACTATAAACTATCAGCAACAGCCGATATTGTATCTAGCTAGAGCCTTGTAACACAGTATTCTTAAAGGGCTTTACAAAACATGTTGGCAAAAAACAGGGCGGAATTTAATATTGGATCACAGTGGCAGATGTGTACCAAAAGGAAAGTAACAAAGGAAGCGTGGGCAAATGTCTGGGAAGGGTTTAAGACAGAGGAGAGAGCTGTAGGATAAGGGCTGTATTCTCAATTTTTGGCTTTTTTATTTTTTATTATGGATCTCTTTGCCAGATGAAGCCCAAAATAAACTGCCTACTTGCAGCTTTAAATACGGGAGTGTTGCCGTTATTATCCGGTTAAGAATTGTAGAAGTTTTAAGCCAGACGAATTTAAAGTAGTACTACTTATGCTAATGCAAAACTATTTTGTAAAAACGTTTTTCCAAATGTCTTCGGGAGTGATTTTTGTGGATGTTAAACACAAGCTTAAAGGATAAGCAATGCCAGCCGGTAGACCAAGGGAACGAGTTTGAGAATCTGGTAAATAACTGATCGGTTTTATAGACTTTATGAGCCCAGCTTACTCAGTTGTTCTGTTTATCTGACCTCCTGAAAAAAGGAATACTGTCAACAAATAAATCGGACGAACCCAGGGCCATTACAGTGCGTTTCTACCCTTTAAAAAAAAAAGATAAGAGACAAAGCAAAACGGACACCTTACATAGCCAACCACGTAATTATTAACTGCCTGAGTTGCTGCAATAGTGACTTTGGCCACATAATTATAGTCGTTCCTCCATTGGTGGCGGTCCCGGACAATAGGTCACATCTGGAATTATGGACGACAAGACAGAGAAGCTCAACCTGAAGCGGGAAGTTGGGCTGGTGGGAGCCGTGTCCCTCATCAGTGGGACGATGATTGGATCTGGGATCTTCATGTCCCCACAGACGGTGCTCTCCACCATAGGCAGCCCTGGAGCCAGTTTGGTTGTGTGGGCATGCTGTGGCTTACTGGTTATAATGGCGTCTTTCTGCTACGCTGAGCTGGGCACTGTTATCAAAGAATCCGGGGGGGAGTACATCTACATCCTGAAAACCTCAGGCCCGGTCATGGCCTTCATGCTAATCTTCAGCTCTGTGTTGTTTGTGAGACCTGCTGGTGTCGCCGGCATCTCACTGAGTTTTGCTCAATACGTCGTGGCTCCTTTCTACACAGACTGCCCCCCTCCGTTGCTGCTGGTGAAGGGCATGGCTGCAGTTTCAATATTAGTGATTGCCACCGTGAACTGCCTTAATGTTCGCTTTGCAATGAAAATCCAAGTTTTTTTTATGGTGGCCAAGCTTCTGACGCTGGTGGTCATCATAATAGGAGGGTTGGTGATGCTCATAAGAGGGCACACTGAAAACTTTGAAAACTCCTTCGAGAACACAAATGTGGGCCTCAATCCAATTGGGATTGCTTTCTACCAAGGACTGTGGTCCTATGATGGCTGGAACAACCTGAATTATGTAACTGAAGAGTTAAAACGTCCAGAGGTAAGTAAGTTAAAGGTTATATGGGTTTTTTGTGGAAGCGGTTAAACATTGAAGGATTAGAAGAAGATAAGGAACAATGTGCAATCTATTTAATTCATACACTGGCCGTCTCCCCAAACATCACCTTAAAACAATATTTATTACGCTTTTTTATTAAAGCCATGACAACACCCATTGTAGAATATACAGCCCTGGAAAAAGTGGCTGTCAAATGTTGAGGTCACAAGTTTAACTTTTTTAGGGTTTGGGTTTGACATGAACACTGCTGTTTAAAATAATAATAAAATACTGATATTTCGCCAAATTCCAAGTTTCATTTTAGAGCATTTATAGGCAGAAAATCCAAACTTTTCAATATAGAAAAATATGCAATTGTTTCAGACTTTGAAAATGAAAAGCAAACAAAGTTTATGTATGGATTTGTATATAACACATTAGAACAGTCACAGTGGTTCTCAAACTTTTTCTGGCAGGCCCTCCCTTTGGAGAAAAAAATAAGTCGGGGCCCCCCAACACAAATAGTCACGTAATGGGCCAAGTTAACATTTATTAAAATACATCAATATGAACGTGTGGATTCCTTTGCTAGAACAGTGGTAATAAAACAATGCTCCATAAGTCTGTGTGGTCAAAAAATAAATACATAATACAATTGTGCAATCCCTTTGCTAGAACAATAACTTATAATACTTTGCCACTTTGCAATTTGTGCAAAAAAATGAAAAGAAAGAAAATGCTGATATTTGGCAAGAAAGTGTGTCTGTGGCTGCAATGAGCCTGTTTTTCACTGCACATTTCTTCAAAACGGGGTTGCAGGCTCAGTGGCGGCGCCAGAGCTTTATTTTGGGGTGCTGTGGGGTAGCTTGACATTTCATAGAGTGTGCTCAAACATTTAGGGTTTCCAGTTAATGTACCGGTTGCTACAGTGGAATGTTCTACTGCAACACTCTCCACGCAAATACACAGTGTGACAGTTACAATGAAGGCTCGATAATCAGCTCACGGCATATAGGTGTAAGCAGGGGTAAAGTGCTAATTTTATAAGTGGGGGGTGGACCTAACCTCCTCTAGGGGGGTCCGGGGGGATGCTCCCCCGGGAAGATTTTTAAATATTGAAGTTAAAAGCATCAATCTGGTGCACTTTGAGAGCAAAATGAAGAGATCTACAGTATGGATACATCTCTCAAAACCCATTTGAAACAGAACTGTAAACAGATTTACTTTTTCTTTATGGATATTTTACAAATCACTCCCCTTTTAAATACAAGGGACACAGAGACCCAGACGTACTTGTACTGCACTGTATCATATTATTTTCGAATCAATGATTATTTTTTTTCCAAACTATTTTTCTTCCTGGTCTCTCGCCTGTCATGCCTGTGCACATACAATAATATTTGGTGGAATTTCATGAATCTTGGCAATCTTGGAGCCTTTGTTCGTCCCACAGTGGGGAAATTCACGGCGTTTTCACATTGCTGTTGGGTGACTGTTGCTCATGGCCAGGGTGGACTGGTGTTCTGGGAATTTTTCTGCTGAGCTGGTCTGTTTGTCTGACCGGCCTTCACTACACCGGGCTGGCCCAATCTCATCTTTATTCCCCCTCAGGCATTAAGGTCTTGGCAAATGTAGGTGCTGTAAAGTCACTGGCAAAAGTGAGTTACTATGGCCAGGTAATCGTTTGGTAATGTCAGCCGATGTGAATTTCGACAAAAAGGCCTAATATGGTATTTTTGAATATAACAGCCTATCAAAGAAAATAAAGTAAATGTGTGTGTGTTAAAGCAGCTGCCTTTGGTTTGATGGCATATGACCATCTATCTTTCCATTGATCCCAATCCAGATGCTTTAGCAAAGAAAACCCAGTCAGCAGAGCTCAAAGTGATTAAGAAGCTGCCACATTGGAACTCATATGAAATAAACAGCTGATTATAGGGTGTGTGCTTCTAACACAGACACAAAACAACTGGTGGTTTCTATGCATGAAATAGTGAGAAAATATGCCGCTGGTTAATCATTATTTAACTTATTTTCTCCATAAAAGCTGTTGGGTTGAAAGCAAAACAGGTGAAAAGTGAATTCACTGTAGTATACAGAAGTTACTGTTGATGCCGTGGCTTTATCTGAAGACGTAATTAGATTTATGGACCGGGACATATATTTATTTAGATATTTTTTAAACAAGATTTAATAATTAGCTGTAATGTTTCTTTCTCTGCTTAGGTAAATCAAGGGGGATGTATCTCTGGAGCCTTGTTATCTCACCACGGGCAAACAAGAATATTTATATTGCTAAGTGTTCATTTCAATGTATTATTGTTTAACTATTACTGTTTAATATTACTGCTAAAACAATCACAAATTGCGTTTATTCACAAATGTTGTGCAAGGATCAAATCAATCAGTAGTCTGGCTTTGATGCAAATGAACAGGCTCGGCAGTTCATTGAAGCTGATCAGCAGGGGGGTGACTCTCTTGGTTTCACACCTGATGGCCCATCGGAAAGTGCCACAGGTCTCCCACCTATGGAGCACATAGTGTATTTGAGTTTGCTTGACAGGTGTTTTTTTCAGCGTCATTGTTATTCTCTTTATGTCAAAATTACTGCCAAAAACGTTTGGCCTCTCTAATTTCTGTCCCATTCCCGGAGTGGGCTTCTCTTCTCATGGCCCAAGCAGTTCATTAGCATTACAATGTGTCCTTGATCATACTTAAGCAATATATTGTAAAGGTAAAAGTATGAGCATCAAACATTAGGTAGTGTAAACATTTTAATTATGGAGACAGTCCATTTTCAAAATAATAAAAGACTACATATTATTGAATTACAATTCAGATTATAAAATAAAATATACTTTATTTGCTCCAATTTTTTTGTTGCACTTTATTAGAAATTAAAAAGCGTAAAACATAAACAATTATATAGCTGGCATGTGTGCAATATTATAAATAAATACTGTTTTAAAAGTAATGTGTCACATTTCCCTGTGAAAATAATGGATAAAGAATATGTGATTATCTTTGTGTATCTGTGAAGGAAGGGCCATCTCATCGTAAAACCCTGCAATCGAACAAATGGGCATGTCTACACTGGAATCAACGCCTTCTCAGGAAACAGGGCAAGGGTTAGGGAATGCCTTTGAGGAGACAGTAGCAGTCCAACAATGGAGAGTGACACAAAGAGGATCAATCTGAAGAGGGAAGTGGGCCTTATAGGATGTATATCATTCATTGCTGGCACCGTTATAGGATCTGGGATTTTCATCTCCCCCCAGTTTGTGCTGGCTGCTATCGGCAGCCCCGGGGCAAGTTTTATTATATGGACCCTCTGTGGTTTCATATCCATGCTAGCAGGACTTTGCTATGCTGAACTGGGAACAGTCATACCAGAGTCTGGAGGAGAGTTTATCTACATCCTGCGGACAGCCGGAAAAGTGGTGGCCTTTATGTTTTCCTTCAGCTTCATCGTGGTCATGAGGCCTGCCAGTGCCACAGGAGTTGCTCTGAGCTTTGCTGAATATGTTGTTGCCCCCTTCTACACCGGCTGCACCCCTCCAATAATGGTAGTAAAGTGCATAGCTGCAGCAGCTATCATGGGTCTGACTGCCGTTAATTGTCTGAGCGTACGCTTGGCTGTCCGCATCCAGGTGGTTTCCATGGTATTCAAACTGGTTGCACTGGCCGTGATCATATTGGGAGGTGCTGTGATGCTTTTCCAGGGACACACTGAGAACTTTGAAGAGCCCTTTGAGAACACAAATGCTGATATCAGCTCCATTGGCATTGCTTTCTATCAGGGTTTGTGGTCCTATGGCGGGTGGAACACTTTGAATTACCTAACTGAGGAACTGAAGAATCCAGAAGTAAGAGTTTTACTGTTTGCACAATTAACTTTCATTTTCAATATTTTCTTAATTACCATACAGTTTACTTATAATGTATAAAGATCTTGTTGTTATCATGTGTGACAAATCAAAAGTCCAGAGATGGTATACATTTAGGCTGCAGCCACACGAGGACTAAAACAGCTAAACGCATAGGATTAACGCAAACGCAATTGCAAAAAAGCTTCCGTCCACACGCAATAGTTATCCGGATAGTGTCTGTCCACACGAGACCGCTCCGTTTAGCTCCAACCGCTGGAGAAGCTGCAGTACATATGCAGGAGCCTGTACGTGGCGCTGTAACTTCCTCCACAAAAGCAGCGGAGAATAAACAGAAGGGCAACCATGACAACCATGCTTCTTCGCTGCTTTTGTGGAGGAAGTTACAGCGCCACGTACAGGCTCCTGCATATGTACTGCAGCTTCTCCAGCGGTTGGAGCTAAACGGAGCGGTCTCGTGTGGACAGACACTACTAGTAGACACAGTGGCGGCGCCAGAGTATTTTTGTTGGGTAATCTATGGTAGGGCTAACCCATACAGTGGTGGGGCTCAAGTCAGTATTTGTAATGTAATTACATACACGCTATATCGCACCCCTTGACAGTGAAACGCACGCGTGAGGCTTTTATTAGTCTCCTTTTATCAGCTAAATTACATCGAGAGCAACAGGTGTGAGTTAAACAATACAATAGCCTATTCTGCTAATTCCACGTTGTTACAACATGCTACACAGCGGCAGAAACAAGAAAAGTTGGCATATAGAATTGACACGGAGAGGGAGAGAGGGGGAGACAGAGGGAGAGAGACACAGGTAAACAGAGAGAGAGAGAGACAGCACACAACATGTGGCCTGTGTCTCTATTGTCATACAAAATACTTTTTCAAATGACCCATTATTACAAAATATATTCAAAACTCACTATTCACTCTTCAGATGGGTCGTGTGACTCTGGCACCTGTTCGACTTGCGAGGGCGTTTCAGAACAAATCTATCCATCCGAAATATACAATTAATCCTAGAAGTTCTGCTGTCTGTCTGCAATTTACTCGGCGCGAGTTTGGGGACTGTGACCGTAACGTATCGACATATCAGTAATGCATGACGCAGCAGACCCAACGTTTCGTTGCTCTGATTGGCTGTAGGTCTGTTCAAATTGCATTCGGAGGCATTTTGATCTGACCGCGGCCGCGCTGATATTATAACGCCAGAGAATTTTCACACCTTTAGTGTATAAAACTCCCCCACTACTTAGACTATTCCTGGCACCCCTCTAGCATAAGCCCGAATGGTCTCAACCATATTGCGTCAGTAACGTGCACTTGTTGTTACAGCTGAGCAGGATCACTTTGTGTGTTGTGGACACGACCGGTAGATTTTCGCAATCCGTGTTCTCAACATGCTTACTTTAACATATCTTTTCATGGTCGGGCTAAGGTAGGGCTAAGCCATTTCTTGGTATGGCTGTAGCCTACCCCAGCCATACCCTGGTGCCGCCACTGAGTAGACACCTACTTTTTTACGCCCATCTGGTGCACTCCACTCCAGGGGACCAGCCCTTTGTTATACCGTGGCACATCAGGGGGGGGGGGAGCTGAAACAAAGCTAAGAAAGGCTCTGCACCCATCCCTGTGGTGAACACAAATCAAAACTCTTATCATGCAATGGCAGCTTAAAGGCATCCGGGGGTAGTGGACAATAGAACATGTGGTTGGAGCACAGTAAACTCTCTATTGACATGTCAATGGTTTGGAAACTCAATTCCTGGTATCATGACATTCCCACCCAGTCTCATAAAAAAATGTGTAATAACTACGTTGGTCCACAACGTAGGCTGTAGTATTTCTACAAAAACGCCTCTGAAATTGTAGGATCCCTACGTTTTTGTTCACCATTCATTCCAATGGCTGGCGTCTATGTCACGTGATCTTCACATTTGTCCCTGCAGAAGAAAAAAAATGGCCGAACTTTGTTTTATTCTCGGTGTAAAATGCCTATTTTAAGGTTAGTTTGGCGATTAAAATGCCTTTTGATGTCATTTGATGCGAGAAATATGAGTTGTTATTTCAGATTATGTGTGCAGTGGATGTACATGATATTTAGTTTGCTAGTTATTACGAAGATTACTTCAAGAAATTGTGTCTATACAACGTTTTCATTGTTACCAAGGTGGTTGCTAGGGACGCTGCTATCGATATTATTTCTGTTATGTTGTGTAAAATTGTGTTATCTTTATTGCTACCCCCTTCCCCGTCAATGTATAGTGTTGGTCCACAGCGCAAACGTATTAGTTTAACAAAATCCGCATCTAAAATTGTGGCATAGTGTGGTGCCGAGAGATGGGAGTCGGAGGCGGGGTATCAAAGGTACAAGCTAGACTTTTATTTAGCATCTCAAAACACATGTAAACAGCTTCATGCCCGGGAAGCTGCCGGGAAGCGAAGACCGGCGGAGACAGGAAGTCCGGCTAACTAAAATGTCCGTGCAGAACAATACCCTAACCCATAGATCCGTGGGTGAATAATGTCAATCGCCACAATAGATACGTTATTTTCCCCTGTGCAATTCTCCATTTACTCAACAATAACACATAATTATCCTTGTGTTTATTTATTTGTTTGATTAATAAACACAAGTTGGAGTCCGTCAGGACCGAGGGTCGGAGCAGCTCATTTGCTTTACAGAATATTACACCCGGAAGTAAGTATTCTCTCCGCTTCGCTTGACAAACTCCGTGATAGTCCTCAAGCTCTGTAATTGGAGAGTGTGCAGAGCGTCGAACAGCACTTGAAATGAGATGGAACCACGGCAGACTGTCCAAAACTGGATTTGAACGGGTCCACCGCGTCCCCCCCTCCCCCACCCCGTCCCCAGAACTACACATGCTGGCTATTGTGTTTCGCAACATATTCTCTATCTATGGCACGTCTCTACTGGGAGTTGTAGTTTTAAAAGACGTTTTCGTATTTCCCATAATAAGAAGTTGCCAGTATTAAACTGTGTACATCCCTGGAGGTTTAGGGGACAGGAAACACTCAAATTTAAAACATATAATTAATAAATGGGTGAAAATTGCTTGTGCCCATAATGGGCAGCATTAATATATACCCACACGACAGCTAAGGTCAGAAGAGCTTTATTTTAACAGCTGGTCTTATGTTTGTGACCCCTCCTGTTGTTCATTGATGAGCCTGAAATATGCACTTGTCAAGGTTCAGAGGCACATTTTGCAAATATGGCAGTAGCCATCAATCATCTTAAGATAAGATGTACTTTATTGATCCCAAGTTGGAACATTTGCGTTACATCAGCATGTGTATAGTTGTAAATATGCAGTGATGATTATTTGTAAATCATTTAGTATAATCACACAAATTCTGTGTTTTATATTTAATAATTCTGTGTTCTTTATTTATTGATTGTTCAATACCTGACAAGGCCGGAGATGAAAAACTTGGGTCACAGGTTCCTCAACAGTGCATTACAAGACATCTATCAATATGTGTGTACCTCCACCATTACATTGTCATATTCTGCACATTTCTTATACTATCTACATACATCTTATAAGAGTATAATACATATGTATAATATCAGTTAAAATAAGTGCTTCAACATAGTTAACATTGCTGGAGGTATACACAGAGTTTTTCATTCATTGCATTACTACACCGTTTGTGTATATGATATGTCAATAAACCTTAGAAAATCTTGAAATCTTGAAAGGGATGTGCAAAATAGTCATTATATACAGTCTTTAATTAACTATTAGTAGAGAATAACGAGTAATGAACATACTTTATAGGGATTCTATTCATATCTAATAATAAAAATAATGAAATTCAATAACATGCTTTAACCACTAGGTGTCCCTTTATATCAGCTGTGCACCTTTATGGTATAAATACAGCCTATCTACCAATTGGATCAAATATAAAAGTCAGCCGAATTAGTATTGATACTGCAAGGAAACGTATTGTGTGAAAAGAAATGTAATATGTTGTTTAATTGTTGATATATTTATGATCCACGTCACGTTTCCAGTGTTGGCGGCAGTTCCTCATGTTTGTCTAGAAGTCTTCTCATCAGGGCTCTATAAATACAGAACTACGGCAGATATGTAACATTTAATGCAGCCGAACCGTGTATTACAATGCCGTTATGTGATGACTTTCAAAGAGAAAAGCAAGCACACTCGGAATAAAGTGTTTTCGGTCTGTTTCCGGTATTTGTTAATGACGATGTGATGTGAGATGTGAGACTGGAATTGCACAGGGGGAAATAACGTTTCTGCACCATTTTAGATGCGGATTTTGTTAAACTAATACGTTAGCGCTGTGGACCAACACTATACATTAACGGGGAAGGGGGTAGCAATAAAGATAACACCATTAAACAGTTACACAACATAACAGAAATAATATCGATAGCAGCGTCCCTAGCAACCACCTTGGTAACAATTAAAACGTTGTATAGACACCATTTCCTGAAGTAATCTTCGTAATAACTAGCAAACTAAAGATCATGTACATCCACTGCACACATAATCTGAAATAACAACTCGTATTTCTCGCATCAAATGACATCAAAACGCATTTTAATGGCCAAAGTAACTTTAAATAGTTATTTTACACCGAGAATAAAACGAAGTTCGGCCATGTTTTTTTTTTTCTGCAGGGAGAAATGTGAAGATCACGTGACATAGACGCCAGCCATTGGAATGAATGGTGAAAAAAAAACGTAAGGATCTTACAATTTCAGAGGCGTTTTTGTAGAAATACTACGTCCTACGTTGTGGACCAACGTAGTTATTACACGTTTTTTTGTGAGACTGGGTTGGACATTCTCAGAATTCCATGTGGATGCCAAACTATCAAATGCTGGATCACTCTTACTGGTTCTGACAGTTTTTTACATGGAAATAATCTTTTAGTACATACGAGGGGCTGATAGTGCCTGAACTCAGGTGTCTCTTTGTATTGCACATTATGTGGTTTTCATGGCTTTATCAAGTAATTTATTTAAGTGTATAAATGAGCACTCCCAATTGGCAGGGCATGGTACTTGAAGAAGGCAGGTTGGGAGTTAGTTGGCTTCGAACAAATATACATTCAATATTTTAGGGTTGTCTTTCTCACAAGTGTGGCTAAAGCTCCTTACACACCAAGCCGATTTTCGGCGTCGATAGATGTAGATAGATGTCGGGCCGTCGATGAGCGTCGTGTCGCCCTACTCAGATTGGTGTGTACTGCACCGTCGTGTCTTTTCGGCCGTGCCGACAGCTTCCGCCGCCGATTCGACATGTTGAATCGGGAGGCCGTCGGCCAAATAAATCACTTTGTGTATTCGTCATTCAAAAGAGGCAACAACTGGAAGACAGACTGCGTGATAACCGAGAGAAGAAGAACAGACTGCGTGATATAAACAAATAACAAATAGCGTGTGCGTTGCTCTTCGGTTTCTTCATTCCAGATTGCTATGATGAGAAATAAACTCTTGCGTCCAGCTGAGATGAAAATGAAAAAGAATAGCCATCTGTGTGTGCCTTCTTAATCGTTTGTTTGGTTCCCTCACTTCCGTTTCGCTTCTCATGCACTGATTCGCTAGCTGAACAGCCAATCAGAGTGATTTATTTGACCGACAGCCTTTGGCCGATTGCCTGCCGAATCGGTAGGTTTTCGGCCAAAAAGGTGTCGACACAACGGTGCGGGACACACCAATCTGAGTAGGGCGACACGACGCACATCGACGGCTAGACATCTATCGACGGCCGAAATCGGCCCAGTGTGTCTGGGCCTTAAGAGGCTTGTTTACACTAAATAGTTAGTGCTTGGTTATGACTAAAATAATGAATTACAGAGACGGGCTCACTTTAGTGGTAGTGTGGCGAACTTGGAATCCAGAAGGAGCTCAGAGTTAGACCGTTCATACCCATAGAGGGGAGGCAATTGAGTTGGTTTGAATAGCATGTTTCAAACACAGTCCCACACTAGAGCAAGGTTACTCTAAAAAGATGACAAAGTACAGTCTGAATCTTTCAGCGTTACTTAGAAAACAACCACACCTTAGCCTAGTGGAGTCAGGGAACCACAAAAAAAACATGGCTTACAAGCTGATGGTGTCAGTTAGAGTGAGGAGGTCAGAGGCCGTCAGTGTGTTGATTTATGCTGCACCATCCTGTGAGCTGTGGAGGTCTGTGACATCATCAGCCTAATTGACACAATCAAGTTGTACACCTGGTATTTTTTTTTCTGTGGTTTCTTGAGACCAAAATCCCTCTGATTATGTTTTATTTAATTCTTGAAACTGGATAGAAACCTCTGTCATTGTTTGGCAAGATTAGTTCATTGCTACTTTTGCAGGTTAATATTATTAATAAAAAAATGTAATTGACTAATGAAATATTATGCACTTTTATGGACAGCGATTCCTGGCAGTACAAAGTCATTAAAGTTATCTCAATTAATCAGCTGAACTAAGTGACCAGTTGCATGAAATATAAGACTATTTCCAGTCAACTAGGTGGCCGCAAAGGCCGACACGCAGGCCATTACAAAGAAGGTGGATTCAATTATATTGTATTAAAGGGCCTAAAATCTTATTTAATAAATCTCTGTTTTGCTTGACATACCTTGTTTCATTGAAAGAGAAAATCATTGTTGTACATCTTTAATTAAGCTAAAAAACAAGTTCTGAAATGTTATTATTAATATAATTTTAAACATTTTTAAAATGGGAGTCTAACAAGTTTTTCCCACATTTTTATGGAAGTTTCATAGAAAGAATTAAAGAATTACAATTTACTGTCAAAGAAATAACCTCAGCACAACTATTCTTTTTGAGATGTTCCTCAGTTTTGCAGACAATCTCAGACTACTTATTTACCCTGACTACCAAACATCTAACTACCACTGGTTAACACTCAAACCCATAATTTTTTTTAAATGATTGCAGTAAAAAGTTAAAACATAATTGTCTGTTAAGGGAAAACAACTGGATGTAATGGGCAAAGTCTCAGTTTAGTCGCCACTCCTCAGTTTAGTGGCTGATCGTTGTGACACGGCTCTATAATTGCCCAGCATATCACAGTTAATCTACAGCCAGTGTAGTGCATGTCCAGGGTTCACTGCGAATGCGTTTGAGAAGACAGCAGCTCTCTAACGATGGAAGGTAACACACAGAAGCTCAATCTGAAGAGGGAAGTGGGTCTCATAGCAGGTGTATCATTTATTGCTGGAACCATGATAGGTTCTGGGATTTTCATCTCCCCCCAGTACTTGCTGGCTGCTATCGGCAGCCCTGGGGCAAGCTTTATAATCTGGACTTGCTGTGGGTTGATATCCATCTTGGGAGGGCTCTGCTACGCTGAACTGGGAACAGTCATACCAGAGTCTGGAGGAGAATTTATCTACATGCTGCGGACGACAGGGAAAGTGATGGCTTTTCTGTTTTCCTTCAGCTTCATCATGGTCATGAGGCCTGCCAGTGCCACAGGAATTGCTCTGAGCTTTGCTGAATATGTTGTTGCCCCCTTCTACAGCGGCAGCACCCCTCCACAGTTGGTGGTGAAATGCGTGGCTGCAGGAGCTATCTTGGGCCTGGCCATAGTCAACTGTCTGAGCGTACGCATGGCCACCGGCATCCAGGTGGTTTCCATGGTATTCAAACTAGTCGCACTGGCCGTGATCATATTGGGAGGCGTTGTGATGCTTTTCCAGGGACACACTGAGAACTTTGAAGAGCCCTTTGAGAACACAAAGGCTGATGTCAGCTCCATTGGCATTGCTTTCTATCAGGGCTTGTGGTCCTTTGATGGGTGGAACACTTTGAATTTTATAACTGAGGAACTGAAACATCCAGAAGTAAGACTTGATGAAATGCAAATGTTAATTTGACATCATATACATGTGCAATTAACTATGATACAATCTTCACATTGTAGATTTACTTTCAACTTCGTTTCTTTTTTGTTTCCTCATGGTTTATTAATTTTGTTGGGCACTCAATACTTAACATACAAAACGATAAATTCACATTGGTCAAGAACACCTATCCCTTACCACATACATCATCTCATATTAATCATACTTGAGTTACATTTTGAATGCAGGACTTTTACTTGTAACAGCGGATTCCAGCACTGTGGTACTGCTGATACAACTTGAACTATATCTCTGAGGAGCTCAAAAGAACCGAGGTGAGACTTTGAGGACATGTGTGTGTTTCCTGCAATCAAAGTCTTATCTAACTGTGGTTAGATAAGGTTTGTGTATGTAAGTGTTTTTATCATGTGATAGTGTGCAGTGATTGTAAAGAAAGATCATAAATCAATATGAAATTAATAAATGCCCCTAAATAATGACACTAACTGCACTTGACATATGAGAACATCTAAAGCTTATAAACCCTAATTCCTGGAAGGGACGCCACATTTTCCCCCAAACAATTCACAACAATTATTAAAATACATTTTTCTAGTTTAAGTGATGAATTATGTTTTCTTTAACCATCAAGTTGGAATATTACAGAATAGTTTTAGGTAGAAAAAGCAGGTCACGCAGATGGTTTTAGGTAGGTAATAATTGTTTTCTTCACTTAAAGGTAGGGTAGGTAAGAATGGAGAAACCAGCTTGAGTGCGCTAGAATTTGGTTTGGTTTATGCACGAGATGGAAGGCTGACAGGCAGGTAGGCCATCGAGTTATTTTAGCTGGGTCGTGCTTTTTACAGCGCTACGGCTTCCACAGATGACATTTTTTAATGTATTTATTGTCAAAGCATTTAATATATTCATTGCTATCAGGATGTTAAGAGCATTTCATGGAATATAACAAAAAGTGTTTCTGAAGTTAATTACCTGCCCCACCTTTAATGTGTTATCTGGGCTGTTTTTTTAAGATTGAAATTCGAAATGGATAATTTGATATTAAAAAATATTTGTAGAATTGTATGATGCTTGACAAAGATTGACACAAATTCTATCAGGGCTTGTGGTAATTTGGTGGATGGAGAACTTAGAATTATCTTAGTGAGGAGCTAAAACATCCAGAAGTAAGAGTTTACTTTTGGCAAATTTAACTGGAGATACTCTTTGCTGAGCAGTGGCGAGCCGTGACTTTTATACCTAGGCCCTCTGACCCCCCCTCGAAAGAAAATAAGAGATATTACGTCATAGCGTATACTTCAGCGGAATATCAAAACAGCAGCCCGGGGTGCAAAACGCATCAAAGAAAGCGACCCTCTACCACTATGCTCTACCACACAAAACATACAACACCATTTATATAAACACCTATCATGACAGGGCACCCACAGCCAAGTAACAATTACAAATGAATTAAGGCGACACAGCGGCCCACATTGAAAATGACTTTGGACTACCTTTGATGATCAAATCACTGAAACACAAAGTCCATCCTCCTGTCCTTTTGGATGAAGCACTTGCAGGTCATTCAGCTGATCCTTTGCCACTCAATCTTGAAAATGACTCGGTTAATAATTTCGCAACGATGTCATCATCACTATCACTGACATGAGCCATCATGAACGAATTTATGCTAATCATAAATCTATCGATTAGATTTATGATTCGAAAATAATAACAGTAGGGTAGACATGTGGATATTATCCGGCTGAACAAAACGTTCATTTATCTAACAGGTTCGTTTTCCACAGACCTTATTTCCAGCTATTTTCCAAAATCCTATGGAGAAAACCCGTTGCTTTCTGTCGAGGGAATCCGAGCGAAGCTTACTTCCGGGTTTTAGGACGCGTGACTGCACCAGAGCCATTTAATAGAAGAGTTACGACATCTCCGTTCACTCCAATGGACCACTTTTTTACAGCAATGGCGGATCGTGGAGCCTCTCAATCGTTCCCCGGAAGTTAGCGCCAAGGCTGGCAGAGCTGTGGAGTTGCTGCATAATAGACCGTTCGTGACGGACTTTTAAAGGTAAGAAGAAGTTTAAAGATGTATATTGCGGATATGATCAGTACATCTGATTCAAATGAACATGTGTATTAAAGGATGTCAGTGGATTATCCCTAAATTAGTAGATTTAGGGAACGTTTACAGATAACAGATTAAGCTAGCATACCGAAGCAAGTTAGCAACACACGTTGAACAGCCTTTTAATTGTAAATTCCGTTCTCTTAATGTAATTTCGTCCAACATGTTGAATTAGAGAAGAGGGGCTTCTAAACGGGATTGTATGCGGGGATGGAGGGAGTTAAATATTAGATAAATATAACTTTGGTGCGTGTAAGAGTGAGTGTTTTTAGCAGAGCCATATTGTGTCCTTGTGATTCTGTTGATTATTACCTGTCTGTATAATGTTGCAGCTCAGCTGATTCTGGATTGATGGCAAAGGGAGAGGGACTTAAGTGAGAGTGAAAACACCAGGTACGTTTAATACTACTGTTTTATATAAGTAAACACGTTATCTCCCCAAGGCAATAGGTGTGCTATATAGGTGTGTATAACCCTTTCTCCTGTCTGTTACTCCCTCTCTCAGCACAAGAACCAGAGGGGGGTTCAATGGAGCCTGAATACCTGCACTGAGACCCTCACCCTGCACCCTGAGTCTCAACTCTCAGTGTTTTTCAAGCCTTTCCCTGTTTTTTTGTATTAAACAAGACATTAAGCTTTCCCAATGGTGTGGTTTTCATTTTGTGAAAAGGTGCAAATGCAGTGTTTATATATAAATCACATATTTTGTTGCTGTTGGTCGTGAAATTGCTCCTGCTGACTTGAGCCAGCCATTTTTTCCTCCGCTCTGTGTCAGTGGGGAAGCCGTACATTCGTACTCCTTTCTCTGAGCGATTTGAGCATCCCCAGGCAGCACAGCAAACCATGGTGGCGACTAGGAGGCAGCACAGCAAACCAGGACAACACGGAGGAAAAGGCACCGACAAACTGCATGATATGCTCTTCTATGTTTATTGAATTCCATGTATTTGCAATGGATGTTCCTAAAACAACACATTTAACATCATCATCATCATATCCTGTCGGTCTCCTGTCCTTTCTGAAAGCCATAAAGACGACATTAGTCATTTAGATAACTTGTGTCCTCAATTACCAGGGGATTACTGAAACTACCATGAATTTAAGAAAATGGTAGAAATGAATACAATCTGAATTTTAAAGCATTACTTTAGATCCCTTCCCTCTAAATGTATCAATAAACATTAGAAAGTGATCCTCCTGACTACCATACAAGTTTAAGAAGATAATATTGGTTTGAAAGAATTCAAAGCTATAAATAAACAGCAACAGGCTCTTTAACCAAGGCACTGTTAGTAACATGTAAACTAGTTGTTCACACTAATCCTAATATTATCACTTAATATTAGCAAATTCGATTTTATTTTTTAAAACATATTGATGTAAATACATACACATATCGATTTGTTGTATAAATATTGCAAATCAAAACCTTTATTCACTAATAATTACCAAAAATCGTAGTTCTATCTCCTGTTATCAATGCATTCACATTGCCCGCCATGAACTTCCGGGGAACGATCCTCGTCTACATGAACCACGTGACGATAACCGTTTTTGGACTTCCGGTGTCGTAACTCTTCTATTAAATAGCTCTGGACTGCACCACTTGCATAGACCTCACAGCGGGCGGAACTTGTCATAAAGTCCACGAAAATAAAGCCCGCCCATTTAGAGGGAAGATATGATTGTTCAATTGTACTGTCATTTGATATTACGCTCTCATTGAGTTACTATAGCGGGCCCTCTGTGAATGTAGAGAGGGACCAACAAGCTCTCCCGTCTTCATATAACTAGAGACGGCATTTAACCCTTCACATTCCAACAGAAACTGAACAGGCAGATTCGAAGGATTTATTTATTTGGAAATATTATTTTAAATACAATTAAATCAAGTTATTTTGGTAAAACTAATGAAAAATGTAACAACAAAAAAATATTAAAAATAATATTTAAAAGAAAATGTTTTTTTTTTATGTTTTCAAATATTATTTTTTGGAATATCTTAGGCCCTCACAGAGGGCCTAGAGGGCCCTGACGGCTCGCCACTGTTGCTGAGTATTACTGTATAAGAGTTGTATCCCATCCTTTGTGGAGGGGGCATAGTTTAAGTAAGCCATGCCCATTTCCCTGGTGGTGGTCCCTCTTCTAATCAAAAGGCTCTTGGGATCTCACTTGCAGGGACACGACACCAGGGGTGGACGACTGAATGCTTTGAATGTTCTAGGACTGCCTTGAAAGACCCTTTAATAACTTTAAACAAATTCCCTGGGAACCAGTATGCTTTTCCTCTCTCCCTCCCCCCTCTCTCCCCCTCTCTCCCTCTCCTGACAGCCTGTCAGTAATGAGTGACCCGACAGTGAAGAATACATATATTTATAATGACTAGTTTAGCTTGTTCCAGAGGTAGATAAAATAGCTAAGTGTGTTAGGTCTAACTCTTGTGTGTTTCGTTCCGCTTACCGGTCCGGCGGGCGGAGCTGCAGGGTTTCTGCTTCACACACGTTGCATACCGCTATTTTACTGTCTTTTTCTGACACCTTAAAATAATGCCAGACCGGTGAAGCCATTTTGGCGAGCTTGTTTTGCCGCACACAGAGAAAAGTGTCATGTATTTTACGTCATGCGATCGGCATCGGAAATTATCACTATAGGTATTCATTCCATCCAAATACAACTGTTGTGAAAAGAAAACGAAAAAAAAAAAACATACTCTGTTATGCTCTTAGGCCCCACGAACCCGAAATCGCGTCATTTGCAGGAAACGACGTCTAAGGAACCTTAATATTTAATAAACTATGAATATTTTATATCCATATAACGGGAAAAAACTAATTTAACTGATCTTTTTCATTTATTTTTAAAAAAAAAACACAATGCTAACAGTGAGCCTCTGAATTAGCCCCGAGCGAAAAATGCTAACCTATTACTGCACCGAAAATCACTCCTAGCTCCCTTATTACTTATCCTAGCTCCACATTCATCACATTGTTTATGATCGTAAAGACACAGAATCTAACGGTGCCCACCTCAACACTGAAAGATACAAACTCGCGAGGTTATCAACAAAAACGTACATCAAAACAAGTGGCGCTAGGCAGGGATGCACGATATTGGGTTTTTGAAACCGATACCGATAACTTCCTGCTTCTCAAGACCGATACCGATAACCGATAATAAAAAAGATTTACGCCACTAATTATTTTAACACGATTAACGCATGTGTATTTTTTTTCCTTGGCCGCCCCGTAGTTTCAGAGCGCATCGAGTTTAAAATACCATTTACAAGCTGATGCTGACAGCCCCGCTCCTGCCGCCCGCTTGTGGCAGACCACACTTCCATACATAGCTCCAACGCGCACACACACACACACAGACACACAATCACACACACACACACACACACACACTTTGTATTGTATTATTGTCTTCGTACGCTTTTAACACACCATCGTAGCGATGGCGATGTTTCAGGTGACTGATCAGGTTCGAAGTATTAGGGAGCGCTGGATTTGTGAAGAACTCCCCTCTTCCTAAACCACAAATACCACAGTACTGGCAAAACGGGAGGAGCCGAGTGAAAAATAAGCGCCCCTCATCCTAATCCACCCACACCGCAGTATTTTTTTCTTTTTTTTTACCCAAAAAATATATTGTATATTATCGGGGCTATTAATACTGGTATCGGGTTTATCGGGATGACGTCATAATTCCTAATATCGGACCGATAATTATCGTGCATCCCTAGCGCTAGGTACTAACATGAGCTAGGCTAACATGGCTTACCTTCCTCTTTGTCTGGTCTAAAATGGCATTAAAACGATAAAAACGATGATGTAGTTAATCCATAGGTTAATATCCAATGGGGCTGTGTCCCCTTTGAAATGTTCTGATAATCTATAAGCAATAAAACTGCAATTCCGTTATCTGTTGTCCGCTCTGTGCTCCGTGCGAAATCAAATCAAAATGTGTTTACCTCAATTCTTTGGCGTTTCTGCATTGCCCGGCTCTTTCGTTCTTTCGGTTGTTTTTTGTGCTCAAATATGGAGGGGACGGCTCCGGGTTTCGGCCTCCGATGTACTTTAAATGCTTCTCCACCAACAGACTTGACGATGGCAGGATCAACATCGTATGCATCAGACGCGAAGTGGTCAGAGCACAACTTGCTCCATTTTGTTGGCTGCCAGCCAACACGATTCACTAAAAGAGTCCAGTTTCGGCGGATGATTTTGTCTTGGGGAAATGAATGAAAAATTCTCCCAGATCCCGCACCGTTCGTACATCCGAAAGCACAACAATAACCCATGTTTTGCGTGATTTCGCGGATATAATTCAGAGTTTTCTTTTCGAAAAACACCGCTGACATGTGAACAGCGCACGAGACTGCAGAGTCGGGATATTTGGCCCAGAGACTGTTTGGCCAAAATGACGTCACGCGCGCAGAGGCTGCTGGGAATGACATGTCAGAAATTCAGACGGCTTTGGGTCGAGTTTTGTATCAATAAAAAGCTTTTTTTTCGGGTGTATTATCTCGATTTAAATAAAATAAAAAATACAGGCAGTCTTAAAAACAACATTTCTATAAAAATGTAGCATATTTGGAAGCCTTGCATTTGATCTTTAAAGCCAAACCGCGAAACTCCTCACAGCTGACACCGACAACAACAACAACAACAACAATGGCCGATTGTGCTCCAGCTTCCTCTGTGCCTCTTCGAAAGACCAGATTCCCAGCAGGTAGCTGGTCTCTTCAGTGGACCACTGCTGCTTGTTAAGTTTCTCCATCGTTGTGTACAAACTGGATAAAACTCGGGGTTTTTGTTGTTGTTCAGGAGTTGATCCCGCCCCTGCCCCCGCCTCGACGTAAGCGTGACGTATGCAGTGCTTTTGCTCTGGCCGGACAATTTTTGAGATGGGTCTGGCTGCAGACCACAGCAAGGAGGCGTATCGTATAGGGGCGGATCGTATAGGGGCGTTTCCTAACTTTTTTTATCCAATAGCAACTTAAGGGTTTTCCAGCTGCTTTTATAAATCCTCGCAGAAGAAGTCATTCGTATAGTGATGGGAATTCCGGCTCTTCTTGGTGAGCCGGATCATTTTCATTTCATTTCATTTCAAACCTTTATTTAACCAGATTGGTCCCATTGAGATCATAGATCTCTTTTTCAAGGGAGACCTGCTCGGCTCACCAAGAAGAGCCGGCTCTTTTGGCTCCCAAAGGGCTCTTCAGTTTACCACATATTATACCTTTTAATTAAATCAAATGTAGCCCTGTTTTGACTAATGATTTATATGTGTACACATATATCACTTAAATTATTCAAGACATCCTTTGTACTGAAGTAAAAATTACATGTTTAATATAAATTATTTGCTGTGGCCAATTGTTTTCATTGCATTTACAGACCCGTGTAACTCTCTGATACCACCCAATGAATGCATTGACTTGCCTGTAGAACCACGCTACACAAAACAGATAGCAACACCTATAAAAACTATTTTAAAAAAGGGGCTACTGTATCAACCTATATAAAGTATATAAATATAGTTTTTCTCCCTGCAGGAGAGGGGAGCGTGCTTTGAGATCAGCTGCTAGGCTGCAGCGGGGAGAAGAGGAGGACAAAAAGAGATCTCCGTCCTCCGTGTTTTATTCTTATAGAAGTAAGAAGAGAAGTAATGAGGCAGAAACCCTCCTTTTTACGCAGCGGTCCAGACATAGACATCATAGCTACGGCGACACATATTCAGTTGCCAGTTACTTTTGGCATTAGGGCAGGGATATCTTTCAAGGTTTGACATAATGAATTGTGCTACTTTTAAAGCAAGCAACGATGTTTTCAAATCTGTAATCAAAAAGCTCCTCAAAAACACTATAGAAGCAGTTCCTGCCGTTGTTACGTTAGTTCAAACAGTAACAACGGACTACTTTTCTTAGCGGATGCATTTCAATTTAAATCAATACATACAACTATTTTTTAAATCAATACAATCTTTTTCTAAATCCATAAAAGCATTTCAATTATTATTGGGAGTCATGTCGTTACTTTGTTGAGAATGTGGCCATGTGTAATAAGCGGGATAATGTCCACATTGCACATTGCATAATGTGCCTTCATGCCGATCTAGATCCCTCCGCAAAAACAAAACAAAAAACGCTCGTTCGCGGGCGAGAGCCGGTGTTGTGCCGTAGATTGAAGCCTTGCCGTAGATTGAAGCCCTGTTCGCGGGGACGCGCAAACGTGACGTCATCGCCTGTATTGAGCGTTCGTCTAGTTTAATAAGCTTTTCTCTCTCTTTTGAATGATATATTTCCCATCAGATTAAACAGCAAACGGCTGAATAAATAATGTGCATACAATTGCGAGGAGGGTCGTTTTAAGGACACTTCAGTTTTTGAGTGCAGTCCCACTCTGTTATATTCCTCCTTCCTACAGAACAGACAATGACAGTCAGTATAGTCCTATTTCTTAAAACCTTCTCTGTTGTTTAAGTGTCTGATAACCACGAATAGTAAGCAATTATATGACAGAAATAACATATGTCAGACACTGTGTTATTTTAATCAAACCTAAAAGACAATGTGTTCAAACTGGCTTTACTCACTTTAATTGCTCCTTTGAATGTAATTTTCCTCTGTGGTTTCCTACTCAACACATGTTTGTATTGTAATGCCACTCATATTTTATTTTTTATTGTATTTTAAGGTGACATTGAATGCTTTGAAAGGTGCCCTAAAATAAAGTGTATTATTGATCTTATATCTGTGCCTATATCACACTATTAATGTTCCTTATTTTAGAGCTGCACTGTTCTCTATAACATGTTCAGCAGAGCAGGTATTTCTCCTGCTAGATATGGCACCCCCCCCCCCCTACAACTTTCTCCAGGACAGTCACAACTTCACCAAAATCACACTGGTGCTTGCTGTTCCCCTCTAGTTTGTGCTCACAAAAGCATTTCACTCTGGGCCCAGCAGGTACAAAAATAAAGAGGGGCTTCCATATCCGGCAGACAGTGCCGTTGCTAGAGCTGCCGGATTTTGAAGCGCCCCCTGTAATTTTGGCCAGGAAAGTCACAATGTCACACTGGTGTTGCCTGTTACCCTCTAGTTTATGCTCACCAAAGCATTTCACTCTGGGCCTTGCAGGGGGAAAACTAAAGAGGGGCTTCAAAATCCGGCAGATCAGGTGTTGGTGCTGCCGGATTTGGAACCCCCCCTATATCTTTCTCCAGGACAGTCACAACTTCACCAAAATCACACCGGTGTTGCATGTTCCCCTCTAGTTTATGCTCACAAAAGCATTTCACTCTGGGCCGAGCAGGTACAAAAATAAAGAGGGGCTTCCATATCCGGCAGTGCAGTTGCTAGAGCTGCCGGATTTTGAAGCGCCCCCTGTAATTTTGGCCAGGTCTTTAGTTTTTGACTTGCTGGGCGCAGAGTGAAATGCTTTTGTGAGCACAAACTAGAGGGGAACAGCCAGCACCAGTGTGATTTTGGTGAAGTTGTGACTATCCTGGACAAAGATATAGGGGGGGTTCCAAATCCGGCAGGAGAAATACCTGCTCTGAACATGTTATGTGAGAACAGTGCAGATCTTCCCTATTGACACCAGGATTAACCTAGTCTAAAATAAGGAACATTAATAGTGTGATAGAAAATTATATGTAATGTAATAGAGGCACAGATATAAGATCAATAATACACTTTATTTTAGGGCACCTTTCAAAGCATTCAATGTCACTTTAAAATACAATTTAAAAAAAATAGTTGCATTACAATACAAACATGTGTTGAGTAGTAATATATAAAAATGATATTCAAAGGAGCAATTGAAGTGAGTGAAGCCAGTTTGAACACATTATCTTTTAGGCTTGATTGAAAATAACAGTGTCTGACATGATCATGTGATATCATTACTGTTATATCATTGCTTACTATTCGTGGTTATCAGACACTTAAACAACAGAGAAGGTTTTAAAAAATAGGACTATAGTGACAAATCACATATTATCCTGTCATTGTCTGTTCTGTAGGAAGGAGGAATATAACAGAGTGGGACTATACACTCAAAAACGTAAGTTTATTCCAATACGAAGATTGTGACAGATATGAAAAACGTGTCCTTAAAACGAGCCTCCTCGCAATTGTATGCACATTATTTATTCAGCCGTTTGCTGTTTAATCTGATATATCATTCAAAAGAGAGAAAAAAGCTTTGAAAAGGGTGAAAAAAGCTTAGAAAACGGCGAACGCTCAAAACAGGCGATGACGTCACCTTTGCGCGTCCCCGCGAACAGGGCTTCTGTCACTACCCGATCCGTCACCCTGCCCGATCGGTTCTGCGCATGTGCGAGAGGGTCCGCCATGTTGGACAACTCCGGACGGCAACACCAGATGGACACTTGACACAGTGGCTTTTAGCAAAGCTCAAAAAGAAAACTCGAGAGAGATGAGTTATTGTTATTACAACGTGACTTCACTATTATTAACAACTCTTTTTATTGGGTTCTTTTATTTGGGGTTAAGTACATTGTCAGAATAAGTGAGGAATGAATTTAACTTCTGTTAGACAGCCATATGCCATACATTTTTGCATACATTCACAGTAAATATTTATTCAGTATGATAGCTGTCTAACAGAAGTTAAATCTATTTCTCACTTATTCTGACAATGTACTTAACCCCAAATAAAAGAACCCAATAAAAAGAGTTGTTAAATAATAGTGAAGTCACGTTGTAATAACAATAACTCATCTCTCTCGGTTTTTCTTTTTGAGCTTTGCTAAAAGCCACTGTGTCAAGTGTCCATCTTGGGTTGCCGTCCGGAGTTCCGGACCATCTCGCACATGCGCAGAACCGATCGGGTAGGGTGACGGATCGGGTAGTGACAGCTTCAACCTACGGCATAACACCGGCTCCCGTCGTTCACTATAGGATCCGCCCCTATACGATCCGCCTCCTTGCTGCGGTCTGCAGCCAGACTCGATTGCAATTTTTTGGTGCTTGAAATGAACCGGATTCCGGAGCTAAGAATCTGCTCCGCTGCGGTGTGAATAGGAAAACCCGGTGCTTTTCAAGCTCCAGCTCCGAACCGGCCCTGAAACACCGTTGGTGTGAATGAGGTATAAGAGCAGTTGTCTGCCCGTTACATCTGCAGTGTTTTCCCAATCATCGCTCCGATATGACCATGACGGACACAGGACCTAAAGCCCTTAAAATGAGGCGGGAAATTGGGCTGATTGGTGGTGTAGCACTAGTATCAGGAACAATGATCGGATCCGGTATATTCATGTCCCCTCAGTTTGTAATGGGCTACGTTGGAAGCCCTGGAGCAAGTCTGGTGATCTGGGCTTTCTCTGGAGTTGTAGCTATGTTTGCAGCACTGTCCTATGCAGAGCTTGGGACGATCATCCAGGAATCTGGTGGAGAATTCATCTACATACTGAGGATCTATGGTTCATGCCCTGCTTTTTTTGCAGCAATCACTTTTGTTGTGGTTGTGAAGCCGTTTGGCATTGCAGCAATGGCGATTAGCATTGCAGAATATGCTCTAGCACCCTTTTACAACTGCTGCCAACCTCCTGATCTGGTAGTGAAGTGTGTTGCAGCTGTGGCTATACTGGTCGTCGCCATAGTAAACATATTGAATTCCCGGATTGCCGTCAGAATCCAAGTGGTGTTCTTGGTGGCCAAAGTGCTGGTGTTGACATTTATTGTTATCGGAGGAATAGTGAAGCTCGTACAGAGCAGCAGTGTCATTGTGGAAAATTTGAAAGTTGAGAATGCATTTAAGGCCCTGACACACCAAGCAGTCACCAGAGGACTAGCCGACGCTGAAGTCGGCTGTTGCCTGGCCGTGTTCTCCTGCGTTTTGGCCATGTGTCGCACGGGAACACACCGCACCGACTTCAGTGCGTGAGTGGCAATAACTCTCCTTACCAGCAGGCGGCGGTAGTGTGTATTCGTCATTCAAAAGAGGCAACAACCGGAAGACAGAGAAGAAGAAGAGTATCTTTTCTCCGTAATATCATACAGAGCTGGCCTCTCCTGGATCAAGGTGATGAGCAGGTCTTCATTTGCATCATTCCAGATCGCCATGATGAGATGAAAATGAATAGCAGTCTGTGTGTGCCTTCTTAAATCGTTTGTTTACGTCCCTCACTTCCGCTTCACTTCTCATGCACTGATTTGCTAGCTGAACAGCCAATCAGAGTGATTATTTGGTCCGACTGCCAGACCCGATGCATGGCCGATTCAACATGTTGAATCGGCCATGCATCGGGTCTGGCAGTCCAAATAAGGCGTGTCACGGTCGACGGTGTGGGACACACCAACCTGACTACGGCGCCGCGAATGCCCGACAGCCTCTGACGGCCTCTGACTCCCAAAATCGGGTTGGTGTGTCAGGGCCTTTAAAGGCACTCAGTACTCTTTGAGCACTCTGGGAATGAGTGTTTATCAAGGACTCTGGTCTTACGCTGGGTGGTACAACTTGAACTATGTCACTGAGGAGCTAAAAAGACCTGAGGTGAGACTGTAAAGAATTGGATTGTTGCATGAAGACACTGTGAGGACATGTGTTTGTTTGCTGCAATTGTAGTCTTATCTAACTGTGACAAAGGTGTGTGTCTGTTAGTGTTATTATCACGTGAGTGTGTGCAGTGATTGTAAAATGTGAAAATAGATTATCTAGGTTTTTTTTAAGATTGAATTTCCTAATTGGTATTTTTATATCAAAACAATGATTGTAGAATATTATAATGCTTGACAAAAGTTGAAGCAATCATTTCTTAGAAGAGATTCAATTATTAACATCTTGCCTAAAAGAATAAGCTTCAGCTTACAGTGAACCTTGTTGGAATTTATCGTTTTCCTTTTATTGACAATTGTAATTGGGAGGAAACCTAACATTTGAAGAGTGTACATAGTTATACTGAGAAACTTCATAACCTTATCACTTTGTTAATGGGACAGGATTGGTGCCAACATTTTTAAACGTGCCAAAGCAGAAAAATACTTCAGTTAATGATTTTAGGTCAATCGATTATTCAAGTGTCAAAATTACAACTAAACATCATGCTATCTTAAACATCAAAATGATGTTGCCTTTTTTCTTCCAGGTGAATCTCCCCAGGGCGGTTGTGATAGCCATTTCTCTGGTGACTGGCTTATACCTGCTGGTGAATGTGAGCTACCTGACGGTTATGACGCCAAAAGAGCTCATGTCCTCAAGCGCTGTAGCAGTAACCTGGGGGTAAGACAGCATCTGATATTGTTTTAATAGATTCAGGTAGACAGATCCAGCCTTATAACTTGACATGCTATTTTGACTGTTAAAATTGCTCATTTCAAAGGAGCATAGAAAGAGTGCCCTCCTGTGACATCACACAGTGATTTTTCAAAGAATACATATGATGCTAATTCGGAGTTTCATATTTATATATTTGGTTTCTTCTATAATTTGGGTACATGTTTAATGTTCAAAAAACACATACTTTTTGACATAGTGTCTGTCTGAATATACATCTATGTACCCTATGTCTGAAACTTTTGAGTATAGTATATTTCAACGTTGCGCATACATTACTCAAAATGCAATATGAGCACAAGAAGTTGGTTCTGATGGTGTGGTGCAGTGTTACGTGTTTGTGGCTAAAGCTAAAAATAAGGTCTGTGTTTAACACAAGTTTTGTTCTAAAACATAAAATACGTCGTAGAGATTACCTTGCCAAACAAAACGTTTTCCGTCTTCAGTCCAAACATTTTCAGGACAAATCTGAATAAAATGCCCATGTTTACACTTTCTATGTACTGCAGCATTTGGCTTTAGAAAATTGGAAAGGTTCCTGTTGCAACTTTTGTGAGAACTTTTTCCTTTTTCCACAGGAACAAAGTGTTAGGAAGCTGGGGCTGGACCATGTCTGTGGCCGCAGCGTTGTCTGCTTTCGGCTCACTGAACGGAACATTCTTCAGTGGGGGCCGTGTGTGCTTTGTTGCTGCCAGGGAAGGTCACCTGGTGAGCATCTGCACTTTATGATTAAAATAATAGTTAGATTGTTCAGGAGCATAAGCGTGACGATCTTCATGCACTGACTTGTGTTTACTCTCTAGCCAGATATCCTAGCCATGGCTCATGTCAGCAGACTGACTCCATCTCCAGCACTGATCTTTACCACCGTGGTCTCTCTTCTGGTGCTGATCCCTGGAGACTTCCAGAGCATTGTCAACTTCTTCAGGTGAAAGCTGGGTCTGATTTGATTGTGTTTTAGGTTTGTTTTGAGTTGATTGGTTTTCAGTTTAACAAATACATGTTTAATAGTAGATTAAAAACCCTAATCCTCACAAAAAAAACACAAACTAAAGAGGGGTTTCAAGTATCTTAAGTATTCAATATGAAATAATTAATAGATGTATCCAGTGTGTCCTAAAAATAAAAACCATGACTGTATGGTCAGCACATGACATACGAGGACGTTTAAAGATTAGATTCCCATAGTCCAGGAATGGACGCTTAGTTTTTTCTAGTTTCATTCATGAATGATCCCTTAACCATCAAATTCATTTTGGAGGTTGTGGGTATTGCCAGTTATGGATAACTAGCCTGCATGATAATAACAGTATAAAGGCTGTGTGAAGGATTCCCCTATCCTGACAAAAGCCCCAAAATGCCCAAAAACATGAGATAGAGTTATAGAAAATAGATGTCTGGTATTTTATCATTTTCTACCTTTGCATGTATTTAATGTTGACATTTGTTCCTTATTACATGTTAGTTTCACTGCCTGGTTTTTCTATGGCATCACCCTCTCTGGACTTGTCTATCTCAAGATTAAGAAGCCGGAGCTCCCCAGGCCATACAAGGTCCGTATCACACACATTCAATCTTAAAGATGCCCTATTATGCTTTTTGGGGTTTGCCAGTATAGGTTTTAGTGCATGTACAGATGTAGCACCTCATTTCAGACAGTTTGAAACGCGAGGGCCGTGGCCGGCACGGGGTCTGCCCTCGCTCAAAGGAAAACCTCCAGCGTGACTTGAGACCGCCCCCTTGATAAATACATTTAATTATAATGAAGCCAGCTGCAATGGATCATTGATCCACCAGGGGGTGCAGTGGGGTTCCACACTGGAGCTCATGTGAAATAAACTCTGATACAGTACGGTAGATTTATGTCTGGTAGGCTACTGCTCTATAGCGGATCTTTGTTAAGATCCATATGTCACGGATAGGATCATACTCTGTGCTAAATAAGAGACATGTAATCATTTAGGCTACAACACATCACCATCTTTTTATTTAACAAAATAATGTTGGTTAGTCCACAACTACTGTACAAAAAACATCAGGAAGCCCGCCGGCTCCAAAAACGAACAGGAGGAAATTCTCTCAATTTTTAATTCTAATTTAATCATCATATTCACCACTATCATTTATGTTTATGTTCGCCGAATTTACATGAAAGCACTGAAAAATATGAATATACCTTAGTCAACTTAATTAAAACGTTATTAACGTGCCTAAACTCAGTAATTCACTAAAAATATTTATATTTTAATGGAGCCTCGTCAGGCAGATCAGGGTCCCGACGCGTAGCGGAGGGATCTTGATCAGCATGAAGGGTGTTATTTTCCCCATAAGGAACAAGTCACTGCACATTATCCCGCTTATTACATGGCCACATTCTCAACAAAGTAACGACATGATTCCCAATATTAATTGAAATGCTTTTATGGATTTAGAAAATGTATTATCATCTGAAAGTCAAATTAATCATTATGTTATTAGTATTAAATACATATAAGTATTTTTACAACTTGTATTTAGAAATACTCCGTTGTAATTATTGATGCACAAATGTGTTCATCCATTCAATGTGGCATCTGCTATAATTGGGTTAAGGTATGATATTACTTAATAATACAATATATTATAATATATGATATGATAATTACATTTTAGTTTTATTAATTTCTTATTTCATAGAAACGTATCAAACATGTAATTAAAGAATGGTGATACACAGTGATAGATGTTAAGGACTAACGTTTCTAATAAATAGCCTAGTATTTATCCATATTCATAATAATATTTATATATTCAACAACCATTTTTAATGTAAAAGGTTCATAAAATAAAAACACAACACTGTCATTGCAAGTCACACTCAGTTGACTTTTATGTTCAACTGCTAATTTCGTTACTGATCAAAAAGGGCTTCTACCTAATTACCTTAAATAAACTCACGTAAAATGATAGAATACGGCGAAGATATTAAAATATATGTGCTTCCATTTTTCATACTTTTGAAATATATTTGTATTAACTTTATATCATCGTATCTCCGTGTTTACTGGGTCTTTTGCATTAAACAAAGACTGGCATATAGTTTCAAGCCAGTACTTGTCCGGACTGTTGTTCAGTGTTCGTACGGGTGCTTGAAATCCTTGAAAATGCTTGAAATTTGACATGGTGTTTTCAAGGTTGGGAAAGTGCTTGAATTTTGGGAATGGTGCTTGAAATTGAGATAAAGTGCTTGAAAATGTAAATGCTTTACTTTTACAATAAATTGCTTTGTGACTGAATAGTTCGCTTTTTAGATTAAAAGAAAAGAATTGCTTCGCTTCTACATAAAACAGCTCCGCTGCGGCCTTCCCGTGCTATGCGCGCGACCTGCAAGTGTTTGTGTTACGTGTGACCTGGGCATTCTGATGAGAGATAGGTGACTGTGTGCCAGGAGGTTGCCGTTTCAACGAGCGTTGGCTAGCAGAAGACAAATACAAGCCATGGCTAAGACGAGGGTCAAGCCCACGAGTAGCCTCCTGCAAAGTTTGCAACAAATAACGATGGGAGAGTCTGCACTGACGAGCCACATGAAAGGTACGCCGTAGAAGAGCATTTTAGATTAGGCTAACGTTGCATGTTACGTTTGTTTAAGCTAACGTTAGCAAGCTGAATAGCGAACTCGATTGAGGGATAATAATAACAATTGCAGGGGACAATCATTTCAGAGGAGCGTTACAGTCGCCATCGTGTGGTGTTCAGAGGATGAAGCACTTACTGTTGTAATTCAACCCAGTCTCACGGCATTTCGTGTTATAGTCACGAAATATAATTATTGATTCGACACAGAGCGATTTTGAAAGCAATGTATTTGTACTGGTGGTATGTTTCGTGCCTAAACCAACTGTGACTTGATCTATCGAAATCAGTCACATTGACCCGAAAACACATTTTCGTTTGTATTACTGGTCTGGGGGAAGCTCGCGAGTGTGTGTGCGTTTGTGTACCGGGGAAACACTCACAAGAAACACCGGCTGCTGTTATGCTTGCTGTGATGTTACATTAGTCCGTTCTCCGCTTGTAATTATGCCGAAGCTTCAAAGTTGTATTTATCATCTGAATTTGCCGAAACAAGTTTAATATTCTGAAAGCCAATACTTTGTTTATTTGAAAACAGATAAAAACAAACTGTCTTTTATATAAAATTGAAGTATTATACAAGTAAAACTACATTTTGTTTCAATCCCATGTAATTGTGGAATGAACACAGTCTTCATGTGAAGATGTATAAGTCAGGACAGGTGTCTTGAGTAGTCAACATTACCTAAAATCATTGTGCACATTTGTAAATATTATTTTCCACTTGTTACCATTGTGAGTCTATTTCTATGCAGCTCTGCGTGATTTTGTGGCTACAATTCAGACTAATACACTACCAGAGGTAGAGAAGTACTCAGATATTGTACTTGAGTAAAAGTAGAAGTACTCAGGTCTTGTAGTGAAATTATAAGTACTCAGATCTTGTACTTAGTAAAAGTAGAAGTACTCAGATCTTGTTCTTGAGTAAAAGTAGAAGTACTCAGATCTTGTACTTGAGTGAAAGTAGAAGTACTCAGATCTTGTACTTGAGTAAAAGTAGAATTACTCAGATCTTGTACTTGAGTAAAAGTAGAAGTACTCAGATCTTGTACTTGAGTAAAGTAGAAGTACCAGTAGGAATACTCTGTTACAGTAAAAGTCCTGCATTCAAAATGTTCCTCAAGTGAAAGTAGAAAAGTATTCTCATCAAAATATAGTGAAAGACAGTAAAAGTATTCATTGTGCAGATTGGTCCATTTCAGAATAATATATATGATATGTTTTATAATGATTGATCATCAAAGTGTTCTCAAAGCTGGTGAAGGTGCAGCTAGTCTGAATGACTTTGTAGACTGCAGGGTAGCTGGTGGATTTACTCAGGTGGAACTAAAGTCTGATTCAACACTTGATTAGATTTCACATCATTCATCTGTGAAGTAACTAAAGGGATTAAATACATGTAGTGCAGTAGAAGTACACCATGTACCACTGAACTGTAGTGGAGTAGAAGTACACCATGTACCTCTGAACTGTAGAGGAGTAGAAGTACACCATGCACTTCTGAACTGTAGTAGAAGTACACCATGTACCTCTGAACTGCAGTGGAGTAGAAGTACACCATGTACCTCTGAACTGTTGAGGAGTAGAAGTACACCATGTACCTCTGAACTGTTGAGGAGTAGAAGTACACCATGTACCTCTGAACTGTTGAGGAGTAGAAGTACACCATGTACCTCTGAACTGTAGTGAGTAGAAGTACACCATGTACCTCTGAACTGTAGTGGAGTAGAAGTACACCATGTACCTCTGAACTGTAGTACAGAAGAAGTACACCATGTACCTCTGAACTGTAGAGGAGTAGAAGTACACCATGCACTTCTGAACTGTAGTAGAAGTACACCATGTACCTCTGAACTGCAGTGGAGTAGAAGTACACCATGTACCTCTGAACTGTTGAGGAGTAGAAGTACACCATGTACCTCTGAACTGTTGAGGAGTAGAAGTACACCATGTACCTCTGAACTGTAGTGAGTAGAAGTACACCATGTACCTCTGAACTGTAGTGGAGTAGAAGTACACCATGTACCTCTGAACTGTTGAGGAGTAGAAGTACACCATGTACCTCTGAACTGTAGTGAGTAGAAGTACACCATGTACCTCTGAACTGTAGTGGAGTAGAAGTACACCATGTACCTCTGAACTGTAGAGGAGTAGAAGTACACCATGTACCTCTGAACTGTAGTGGAGTAAAAGTACACCATGTACCTCTGAACTGTAGTGAGTAGAAGTACACCATGTACCTCTGAACTGTAGTAGAAGTACACCATGTACCTCTGAACTGTAGTGGAGTAGAAGTACACCATGTACCTCTGAACTGTAGTGGAGTAGAAGTACACCATGTACCTCTGAACTGTAGTGGAGTAGAAGTACACCATGTACCTCTGAACTGTAGAGGAGTAGAAGTACACCATGTACCTCTGAACTGTAGAGGAGTAGAAGTACACCATGTACCTCTTAACTGTAGAGGAGTAGAAGTACACCATGTACCTCTGAACTGTAGTGGAGTAAAAGTACACCATGTACCTCTGAACTGTAGTGGAGTAAAAGTACACCATGTACCTCTGACTTGTGTTCACTGCCAACCTAAAAGTACCTCAACAATTAATCAATAATGTATTGAGAAGTTATTTGGCTGATTGTTGTATATCGGCTCAGCCAGGTTATATGGGAGGCCCAGTCTACGTACATATCACTCATTTTGAAATATTAAACTTAGTTTTCTTTTCTTTAATTGTTCATCCTCGTGTAGAAGGCTATCACGAAACACACATTTGGTTGTTTATAGCATAAAGAACATCTGATTTAATGTGAGGTAGGGAAATATTCATTTGAGTATGTGTATATAAATATGTAATTTACAACAGCTGTAAGATGCTTGAAAAGCTGGAAAATGCACCTTAAAAGTGCTTGAATTTGACTTTGGAAAAGGTGTAAGAACCCTGGTTGTTTTTATGCGGCACCGGCTTGAACAGGTCATGTGATCTGATCACGCCGGCATTATTCTTATTCTTATCATTCTTTATGAGCGCAGTAGCCTAATGGTATAGTCTAATTACTTATCTATAAAGTGGAGATAAGGCAGAAATCCTACAATGAAGCGGGACAGTGTTCTCCGTGAGATCCAGAAACTAAAACTAAATTCTATTCAAATTCCAATTCTTGACGGGAAGAGCGCTGTAAATGGGTGGCATATATGCATTTGAAAAGAAATAGTAGGCTAATCACACAGTTATCATACAATAGGCTTAAACAAATATAGCTCTACACCCCTGGCCGAAATGTCCTTAAAATGAAGTCCGAGTTCGACATTTTAATACATGTCCTGCCAACACTGGCAGGACAGAAGGCGACACGCCCGTTCTAAGCCGTGGTCCCTCACTCCTCACATCACAAGCTGCATCCCTAAAAAGTGTATTATGTTGTTACATCGTTTCAGATGTGATGTTTCAGTTTTGTTCTTTATAAGCCATTAAAACAGTAAAAACACGTTCAGTTTCCTTTTGCTTTTTGTGTCTCCTGTTCACCAAAACATACTGTGATGGGTATGTTTTGGTGAACAGGAGACAGGAGTTTTACTGTATTCAGTAATCAGTAACTGATTACATTTACAAAGTAACCCTCCCAACCCTACACTACACATTCTTCTTGGATTTTTTAACACCATAGTCCCTAATATATTTGTAGAAAGGCAGGAAATTGAATTAAATCGGAAAAAATGTTTAATTGTGTTTCGTTAAGTTGCTTAACTTACGAAGTTAAATTAAGCAACTTAACCCCACTTCTCAAACCAAAGTTACACCCTTGGATTTTAAACAAAGTCAAGACCTGTTTTTTGAATGAAATCTGACGGCAGGCAGGCAGCTCTGATCACTTAATGATAAATGCGCCACACCTAATCGCCGGCCATTCAGCCACAGCTCCCTCTATGCAAATCAAACTGTAGACGGTGTGAAAGCGCATTGTTTTAAATAATGGTCGGAATGTGAGCCAGAGAACTCTAAACAAAAATGTTCAATCAATAAAGTAACATCTTATCTTAATAATATCTTCATATTAATAATAATAATAATAATAATAATAAATCATACAGTATGTGTCCGAAAGGGAGCAGGAGGAAGCAAACACAAAAAAATATTACAAAAAATATACTGCATATTAAAGCAAACTATTGTAAAGGTAAAAGTATGAGCATAACAAATAAAGAAGTGTAAACATTTACATTATAATTATGATTATTTAATATATAAAGACTATATATTATTGAATTACAAGATTAGATATACTTCATTTGATCTAAAATATTGATGTGTCTTTGTTATACTGTAGTAGCCTGTGAAAACCATAACGTGTGTGTGTGTGTGTGTGTGTGTGTGTGTGTGTGTGTGTGTGTGTGTGTGTGTGTGTGTGTGTGTGTGTGTGTGTGTGTGTGTGTGTGTGTGTGTGTGTGTGTGTGTGTGTGTGTGTGTGTGTGTGTGTGTGTGTGTGTGTGTGTGTGTGTGTGCGTGTGTGTTAATTGTTACAGCTCAAATGCATTGCAATAAATTCCATGTTAAAAAAAGACTTTAAAAAGCTGAATATTTTAAAAAGTATAACATATTTTGGAAAAGGTGAAAGTTTCCCATCATGTGCTGAAAAGGCTGAATAGTTTGATATTTGAATGGTTCCTGCAGCTGAAATGAGGCTGAAGGAGTTACAGCATTCACACTAATAAAGAGCTTTCTGAACATTAAAACATGCAGACATGTCAGAGTAGAGACACAAAATACAAATATATGAACCTGAACATTTGCATAATAGGGCCCCTTTAAACACCATCGACATTAACATTTGTCTTAACACATATGAGAATCACCTTCTGTCTGTCTCTCTTTCTCCACAGGTTCCCATTATACTCCCGATCCTGGTCATCATTGTGGCAATATTCCTTGTTCTTGCACCCATCCTAGACAACCCTCAGATAGAATACCTCTATGTGTCTTTATTTATCCTCAGTGGAGCTATAGTGTACGTTCCCTTCATCCATTTCAAGCTCTGCCCAGGGTTGCTGACCAAGCTAACAGTGTTCCTGCAGCTCTTCTTAGAGGTGGCCCCGACAGAGAAAAACCTGTGATATTGGTGGAAGAATCCAGAAGAAAAGGCTGCTGTTCCAGTTTTGTTGCTTGTGCTTTTCAACTACACCTGTTTTTTGCAATGACACTCATGAGATGTTGCGGTTCACATTTGGTAGCATTGATGAGTTGTTTGTCTTTGACTTTTAACACTCTGATATGTGTTGTCTTTTTGCACAGGTGCATTTAGCTGATGCGAGCAGAAAAACTAGTACATCTTTATTCAAAATGTCAATCTATTAGAAGAAGGGTACAATATGACATGTGGCTGGACAGCCTCTGTACCTAAACACCTGAGAATTCCTGTGCTTATTTTTGTTGCAAGATTTGTTTAGAAACATTTTGATCTTGAAACTTTTGCAAATTAACATTTATAACAAGCTCAAATGAAAATAAACAGGAATTCCCCGGTGTTTAGGTTATATATATATATATAAATATATATATAGAAGGAAATGCAGCAAATCTACACATAAGAAGTTGAAACTGAAATGTTTTTAATCAAAACATTTGCAAAATTAGCAAATAATGTTTTGTTTTCACTCATTGTTTTAGTTAAGTGTAGGTTAATCCACATCAACACTGTTTTTTATTGTGGTTATGTGTTGTGTATATGAACATTTGAATCTATAAAGTGTCTGTCAAATAAAGCTTCTTAGTAAAAGTACAATATTTCCCTTTGAATTGTAGCGGAGTAGAAGTATAAAGAAGCATAGAAAGAAAATACTCAAGTTTAAGTACCTGAAATGTGTACTTAAGTAGTACTTGACTAAATGTCCTGAGTGACTTTCCACCACTGTAATTATGTTAGCACAACGCATAGACCAAAGAATAAGCTATATATTAACCAGCTGAACATTTAGCTTACTAAGAGTCTCCATCTCCATTGAGCTGACCTTCCTTAATCTAATTTGATGTTTTGAATCTTAAATACAAAATGAGCACTGATACAGATTTGAATTTACAAAACAAATGTTTATTAAATCATTGTTATCCATCAAACGGATAAAAACAAGACATGGCCAATCAATAGTGCAACTTTCACAAGACAGAAGATTGTTTAACATAAAACAGGAAAGAGCAGTGTGTGTGTGTGTGTGTGTGTGTGTATACGGGCATGCATACACACCAAATGTATCGATGACAACACATATCATATAAAGTGAATCTAGTCTGTCTGGTTACGTATCTTGTTTGTTTTACTTTAACATTCTGTAGTGGCTGTGGCTCATGGTGTAGGGGGGTCGATCCCCCACTACTGAAGCCTATGAGTCAAGATGTTTCTTTATGTGTTAGTATTAACCTTGGCAGCTGTTTGAGATTGAGCTTAAAATTGAAGGAATAGTTGAGCTCATGAATTATAAAAGCGCTTTTTAGTTTAGATTTTAAGTCATCGTAGTTAGCCTTCATAGTTTTAGTCGATGTGAAGTCTTAACATTTAGTCAACTTTTATTCTATTTCCATCAAATCTAGTCCAGCCGAAACCAGAAGATAGCATCTTATAATTTTTTGATAATAAAAACGCAGCTCCGCCCCCATTCATGCTGACTGTGTTTATTGGTGATGCGCACCCACCCAGCCCGTAATGAGAGCCAATCTGCTACGCCTGACATGGAGAAAAAAAATCATAATATAAAATAACCCAAACCCAACTCAACTTGTACATTGACTTTATGCCTTATAGTAGCACTGACAACTGTCTGACGGAGAATAATTGAGCGGTAGGGCATGTGGTATGTGTGTTTTTCAGAGAGACAGAGATGGGAACAGAAGTAGAATTTATAATAAAATGATTTTAGTGAAGTTTATATTTTTTAACTACATTTTTGTTTTCATGAATATTGCATGTTGATATTGTCACAGTTGGTCTTCAATGGCGTCTCATCATTGTCTCCCTTCAGTCATGAAAAAAACCAACATATTTTGTCATAGTTTTGAAATCATCACGTGTGTGGGTGTGTGTCACTCAGTAAGAATCACTCCGCTCTGGCTTTCTTTTCTGTGCCGTTAGAAGCTTTTGATTGGCTTTCAGCTCCACAGCTCGGCTCCCCTGTCCCGCCCCCCTGTGATGTTTGCTGGTACAGCATGTGGAGCCGCTCTGCGTTCATGTCTGCATCCTCCGCCCCCTCGCAGCACTTTATCCACGACTGAGGGATAGCCTCGATGCCGTAGTGGGCCCCGGCGATGGCCCCTGCCATGCAGGCTATGGTGTCTGTGTCCCCTCCCAGGGCCAGGCTGTACGCTATTGTCCTCTCCAGGCCGCCGTAGTTCTCTGGGAGGCATTCTCTGGGCTGCAGGCAGTGCAGGACGCAGAAGATGGCAGTGGGGACTGAGTGGAGCGCCGCGATGCCGTTACCTGGAAGAAAAGACAGGACACGTTGAGTGATAAGAAGTAAGGATAATACACAGGAGATGGGCTGCTCTAAAAGCAAACATGTAAAATAAATGTGTTTGGGATCAGGAGGGATTCACCACTTAGTGAAACGATCCATTTGCTCCGTCATGATAAATCCTTAAAAAAGTCAAAAAATGATATTCTACTATATGTGTTGTGAAAACATTATTATTACATTAAGTGACTAAGAACTATTTGAAGAACGTCAGGAAACTATAACAGGCTTTTTCCAATATTTTCAGACAAGTGATTCATTGAGAATTTACCTGGGAGATTGTTTAATGATACAAAAGTGTAATTTGTTGGATAACAAAACAAAATGCTGTGCGTGTATAATAAAAAAAATTGGAAACAGTCAATAGTACTTTTCCCGTTTAGTTCTGATAGTTCCTGGGATTTTGCGTTGACACCAAAAAGAGAACTTAGTTCATGAGAACTTTTACCCCCTTTTTAGTGCCTGCTAGAGAGGTGGTACTATCCTGGGGAGAAAAAAGAAAATTGCAAACCACGCCCCGTAAAACTCTGAAAAGTTTTGTGAAGCCGACATTGTACTATTTGCTGGCATTAGCATTATTAGCATTAGCATTAGCATTAGCCCCGCGCACCAACGGAGAGAGAATAACTTCTGGCAACACAAAAAAAAACATGAGAGCGGTGGAGTGATGAGGAGGTGTCGGCGTTCTGGCGATTTACTCGGAAGGCTTCAGTAGAAGCTGCTGGGAGTCCCAGCAGCTTCTACTGAAGCCAGTCCCCAACTCCGGGGACTTCGGGTGGCAGTATACGCCGTGAAGTTGTTTGCTGCCTGCCAGTAAACCCAAAGCAGAAGAAGAAGAAGTGACGTCAGCGGCTTCATTTGCGTAATCTTCCCTCAGGGACTTATTCCGGTGTGAACGCGATTGGCTCTTTAGTTCCATGGGGGAACTAAGTGCTGGGAACTAAGTACGGCAAAGTACTTGGTGTGAAAGCGGCTAATGGCAGGACCGGAAAAGGACGAATGGATGACTAAAACCATGTTAAAACCTCGATGAAAGTCGGGATTAAGTGAAAATCAACAGATACTGACCCAGTTCAGAGATGACCTCCTCGATGCTGACCTTGCTGCGGTGCATCAGGTCGCTCACTCTGTGGAGGCGCTCGCAGAACGGCTTCTCTGCTTCCTTTAGGCTGCACAGAAACACCATGTTAGACAATCACTAAAAGAAAAACCCCTGCATTACTTCCTGGAAACCATTAGACATTCTCTTATGGTTTATATTAATGTAGTTCTCACATTCTGGCGTCATTGAGCGTGGCCTCGTCGCTCTCCACGTCCTCCATCTGTGTGATCAGCGTGCTGATGAACTTGAGGGGCAGGTCCAGCGCCCCCTGCAGGGAGAGGTGCACGGCCAACGCCTGCAGCACCGCCCCGTTATAGCCAAGAGAGCAGGAGTGGGTCAGCATGGCCCCGCGATGAGCAAACTGCAGAGGAAAAAAAATTAAGAAATCACACCAACTCTGTAACAACAAGTCAGGGGGCGAGCAATGCAACTGTGTTCAAAACATATTCAACCGAGAAAAGAGTCAAAACTAATCAAAACAACTAAAAGGCTAAACTTAAATAAAATGATAAGAAAACTTGGATCATCTTTCTTCTGTTATGCGGTTTAAGAATATAACGGTTAAGAAAATCCCGCCCGTCTGCATCTTCCACACAGGTTGCCCATAGAAGTGTCTTTTAATAGGATGGCAGTGGGATTTGTAGTCTTTTTTTTATTCCATTGACTACAGATGTTGCCACTAGCTGACAATATTATTTGACCTTTTCACAAACTAAAACTGCATTATTTTCGATCAGTTAACCAATACATATTATAGCTGCGGACTCCGACAACATAATTCATCATCATCTGTGGATAAACACAAGAAATTATCTTATGAGCCATTTCTGTGTTCTTTTACCATCACGGTAACAGTTATAGTTGGACAGTGTCAGTGGGTTACTATTGTAACGTAGACTGTTCAGAGTAACATCTTTTAACAATAAATGTCTTCCATTTTAGTTGAGTAAATAATAAACACACCTTGTGCATATAAAGATAGAAGTTGTTTGTCTACATTTTCTTGTGACTTTTACACTATCAACTGGGTCTGGATGTTTTATTTACCACAGTGTCATATATCCCAGTGTAAGTGTTGTACAGTATATTGACACTGTTAGTCTAAAGACATTGGTCTTAGCTGCTCTTTTCAAGATATATCTTACATTATATATAATAGCTGGGATCAAGACTCAAGTCACACACCTGGAATTAAAGTCTGACTTACACCACTTTCTTATGTAATACACGATTTATGAAAATAATTGCTTTGAGTATATTATTTGTGTTTTTTCTTCTTTCATCTGTATATACCATGAATTGTTTGGCCTTTTTTAAGCTAATGTACTTGCAGGATTGTTACTGTTTTGAATGTGTATCCTCTGGATTGATTGCACACATTATAGGTGGCTATGGATAAAAGCTTCAGCTAAACAAAATATAGTGCAACGGTACTTGGCTAAAGTATTTGATTTTGTGTTTAAAATTGTGAGAAATAAGTAGCTTATTACATTATTCTCACTAATGTGAGTTTATCATTTACAATCAGGGATCAGTTAATTAAAATGGAAAGTTAGGACTCTAAGTGAGGCGATTCTCAGAATGTGCATAGCTTCGACATGGGGGTGGTCTTTGTCCGGAGGATGTTTAATGCTCACCTTCTTCACATCAGCTGGGTCGTTGAAAGCCAGTGCAAAGGGGGCCGCCCTCATGGCTCCCCCGTTCCCAAAGGAGCCCCGACCATTAAACTGGTCTCTGGCCGGCTGGTACACGTCACTGAGCTGAGGGGAGGACAGCTTCTTCAGCACCTGGATCACTCCGGATCCATACCCGCGGCCCGGGGACGCACTGTACTCCTTAGCAAACCTTGGGGGGAAACACAGGGAGTGTATCGTTTACCTCAATTTATTTGAAAAGCTTTGGGACAATATTTACGCTTTAATACACTTAAACTCTGCAGATAAGCTTTTGGTGTTTCGTCCTCTTACCTGCGAGCCATGTCCCGCTCGTCGAAGCCGGCACGGGTGAGAAGAGACTGGACCACACAACGTGCCATGGCCGTATCATCACTGTACTCAAGGATACCTAACACACAAACACACACGCACACAGACACACACATAAACCCTTTGTTTACCCTACTGGCCATAAGACTGTTCTCCTGAGCTCTGCGAAGCGGCACAACTTACAAATGTTTATATTATACACACACATGTATATATTCCACATATCCTAAAGTATCATACTTTACAGTGTATAGTTTTTATTCTACTGTATTTGATTTGACATTCTGTTCTATTTTTTGGTTATTGGTTTATGTATATATTCGTTTCTATATATAGCAGAAAGAAACAGTGGCAAAAAGAAGTTTGGTGACGCAGCTTTCATTAACTCTGCCCCAAAGCTATGGAACAGAATACCTGTAGACCTCAGGGAAGCCAGCTCGGTGGAAGTCTTTCAAAACAACTCAAAACACATTTGTACAATTTAGCCTTTTAGGAAGCAAACGCCTGCTCTGCTGCACTTTCTCAATGCATTGTAACCCGTCACCTGATTGTGTGTTGAATTTGCACTATCCTCCTTTTAGTGCACTATTTCATTGGTGTACCTTTAATCTAAATGTATTTTTTATATATGTCTACTCTGTGCAATTTTAGTTTGTATGTCTTTTACTGGTATCTGTATTCTGTGTCATATCAATTTCTGTGAAATATCTATGTGAAGCACTTTAGACTGCACTTGTTGTATGAAAGGTGCTATACAAATAAAGATTATTATTATATCTGCAATTTACTTACATGATATAAATACACACTTTTACTTCCGTCTTTGTGTCTTGTGCATGTTTGTTTAACTGTTCATAGGGCTTGGGAGGCGTGTAGCGTAGTGGACTAGTGCGTTGGGATCAGGGGTGCACAGGTTCAAACCCCGCTGCAGTCAGCATGTCGTTGTGTCCCTGGGCAAGACACTTCACCCCAAATTGCTCCTGTGGGGATTGTCCACAGTACTGAGTGTGTAAGTCGCTTTGGATAAAAGCGCTTGTTAACATGTAATGTAATGTTTTTATTACACTGAAGCTATTGTACACAAAAGCCTTTGAGTCTTTCCATGTTGACCTGCATGTTGCACAAGAACAGCTTGCATTGCATATCAGCATTACAAGAATCCAGCAGGGTCTATGGATTGAAGATAACAATCACTATGTGTTTGATGACTAGTAAAGTGTTTTGGCCAAATATTCTCTAATTCGAAGTGTCACATGTTTTTTTAACTTTAAATGGGAGAACAGGGACAGTTGTAATGCCTTCAATATCTCCAATCACAAACAAGCTAGCGTGATGAAACTCACTCTGCACATGCGCAGTTAGATGGAAAGATTGCTGTGAAAAAAGGAGCCAGGTTTAAATCTGTCGCGTAAGATATCAGCAAAAGTGTGTTTCTGAGGTAAAACATTAACAAAAATGATATGATGTATTTTTTGGATACTGTCTTGAGGTCAAATGTCTAGGAATCCAAATTAGTATTATTAGAATCACTGTTTTGTAAGCTAAACATATAACTAGCTAAATATGGGTCAAGCTAGCAATCAGGCAGGTTCACAGGGGGTGGAAGCCAGACTGGTGGTCCTGGGGCGGTGTAACACGGACCACCTGGGACGGTTGTAACATGGCACATTTACAATGACGGCTCATTTGCTCGAATGATTAATATTGTTGATTGGTGTGCATTGTCCCAGTAAAAATAATAATAAAATAGTGTACGTAAAGTGTGTGCGTGTGTTTACAGTATGCCAACTATCAGAAAGAGGAAGACAGACAGGGGAGTGCCACTTCCTCTGCTGCAGAGGGCCTCAAATGAAGTTGAGAAGGGCAGTTCAGGGTAGTGCCAAAGTCCCATGATATATGCCATGTCACCCTGTAGCGGTTCCATACAAAGAGGCTGGGGTTGGAGAGTCAGGGATCAAAATCACCCCAAAGAGTAGGCTACTGGACACCAAAGAAGGTGTTCTCAACAGAGCAGGAGATGCTTTTGAGAGACTACCTGATGGAGGCAGCTGATTTATATTATGGTCTCAGCTCAAAGGAGGTAGGTCCACATAGTTAAGGTAGAATAGGCTATCTATACTGAGGGAAGTGACTTTTACACCTGCCACAACTGTGAATCAGATTAATTCCATCTGGTGTTCTGTTTTAAGTTTGGTTCATTGTTCGTTGGAGGATGTGTGAAACCCCATTAAAATCGTGTTGCCTTAACATGTTACAACCGTCCCTGGCATGTGTTACAACTGTCCCTGTACACAGGGACGGTTGTATAATATAGCAAAATGGCTATCCTAGTGTAAATGTTTTTTTACTTATTGGGGAAAACCCAAAAAGTGTTACAACTGTCCCTGGTCTCCCCTACATTTTGAGTTGCTGCACATCATTCTAGGTAACCATTGCTGATGGGTCCCTTCTTTGATTTGGACGTTTATAGTAATGATAGAGTACACACACAGATGCGAGTCATTCGGAATTAATGCATGCTTTTACAGTGTTGTTAATCCCCCTATGTAAGGCTTCATGGACTCAGAATATTGCCCTAGTTTAAAGCAGGTACCTGACCACTATGACAGGCTGATATATCATTCACAGCCTTTCTGCAGGAGAGGTTAGCATTGGTAAAGCATGCATCTCTCGTACTGCTACCTATATATCCTATTTCAGAATCAAATATATTATTATTTCCCTAACCATTCCCTTTGGTGTCGTCGTCCAGGCTGCTGAGATGCTGCAGCACGCTCTCCATGGGAACCTCCTCCGCTCCTTCAAACTCTCCGCCGACACAATCCCCCAGCACGGCCGCCACCAGCGCTCCCCTGAACCGGGACAAAGACGCCGGTCCGCCCGCTGCCGCCGCTCTCGCTGCCGTCATTGCCATTCATCCGCCGGGGAACAGACGTCCACCTACACCGAGAAAACAGTCCTCTGGTGGGCTAACCGGACTGTCAGACAGGGAGAGGATACAGCGCAGACAACAACAACAGATGTCGGCTCAGCTCCCCCTAAATTCTGCTTCCTGACAACGATGGGATGCCCCTTGACCCCGATGCACATAGAAATACACACATAGAGTCTCGTGGAGATGTTTCTATCAAGAAACCGGCTGCTGTGGTTTCTATATTTCTGTACAAGGACAACATGAGTAACAGAGAAGAATATGCAATTAAAAGAGACATACTTTATTAATATAGGTCGTTGTCGCTGACTAGTCGTTGAAGGGTTTATATTTGGCCTCAGTTGACGGGTTTTGTCTCTGCTTATTTGAATATTTTTACAACATAGCTCACTCTTCTCTCGTGCCCGCAGTTTGCGCAAATACTATGTTTTTTACGGTAGTGCAATAGATTTGTTAAGATCGCCCCCTGCTGGATAGGAGTTCTGACCCTGGCAGGATTAGATCCTTTTTCAACGCTTACTCAACATTAACATTATTAAATAGATCAAATAATGTAAAACACTTGAACTGGGGAAAAATTACAGGGCATTTTATTTCCCGTTTGGTCTGGCCCTTTTCTTCATTGTGCTGTGTGCAAATTGTCTAATCTAGTGCAGGGGTCTTCAACGTTTTTCAGGCCAGGGACCCCCAAACTGATGGAGAGCTGGAGCAGGGACCCCCCTACTATACGTATGGCATACAATTGTGTTTTATATTAAACGGGGCCTAGTGCCGTGTATAAACATAGCTACTCTGTTATTGTACATTCAATACTAAGCTATTCAAATAATACACAGGTTAATTCATGTTTTTATTTTTAACATGTGCAAGGTGGCCGTGCCATTTATAAACATACATCTTGCACGGAACACAGAACTATTAAAATAATTCACAGATTCAAGTTTTAACTTTAAATTAGTGCAAGGTACAGGGTGGCCGTGCCACTGCCATTTATAAACATACATCTTGCACACAACACTGAGCTATTAAAATAATTCACAGATTTTAACTTTAAACATACATGTAGAAGGGACAGTGAATCCTCAAACCATCTGTGGATGGCACACGTACTCCCACATTAGTGAGATGTCTGACCCTGATGAGTAGCACACAGCTTATCTAACCTTGGACGGATGGAGGTTGTCAGGCAGAGGGTCATATCAGCTTCAGGCTGCAGCCTTGACCTGTATTTGTTTTTCAAGTAAGTGAGTGAGGAAAATCCACTTTCACAAAGATAGGTTGTTGCAAAGGGCAAAAGGCTCATCATAGCTTTTCCTGCCAATTGCGGAAAGTCTTTCTGGCAAGAGATCCAGAACTGGGTGAGTGGTTTTGTGTCATATATGTGTCTGAACGTACTGTCCGTGGATAGTTTGATTAGCTGATCCTTCTCTGTCACTGTCAGGCGTGTGCCGTCTGCTGCGTTGTCTGTGAATGGAAACAGTATCCATGTCTTGTCCCTGCGCCAGGAGTCAGCCTCAGAAAAGTAGTGCCCAAATTGTCCCTCGAGCGCCTCCAAATGCGCAAGAATTCCAAACATTGTCACTGAAAAGTGCAGCCAGCTCTGTGCGCTTTTGGAGAAGTAAAAACTCCCGAATAGACTTGCGCAATTCCAACACACGTGACAACACTGTTCCACGTGAAAGCCATCGAACCTCGGAATGGTACAGTAGCGCTGTGTGTTCTTCTCCCTCAGCAGCACAGAGATTAGAGAAGAGACGCGTTTGCAATGCGCTCTTCTTGACTATTGACTACTTTCACTACCGAGTCCATGACATCTGCCAATTCAGCGCTCATATCTTTGGCAACAAGTGACTCCCTGTGTAGCATGCAGTGCGTACAAATCACTTGCGGAGACACATCCCTTACAAGCGCGATTAGTCCACTTTTTAAACTCTTGCACATTTTGTCCACGGAATGTCATTTTCTCTGAAAAAAATATCAATCACTTTGAAGATTTCAGAACTAGTTGTGCGTTGAGGGAGGCACTTACAAAACAAAAATTCCTCCTGCATTTCCTTATCATCGACAAAGCGCACAAACGCCAGAAGCTGGGCATCCTTAGGCACATCTGTTGACTCGTCTAATTGTAATGCAAATGCATCTGCAAACCTCAGCTTCTCTATCAGTTGCACCCTCACATCAGATGCCATCTCGTCTATACAGCGAGCTATGGTTGTGTCCGACACTGGAATGGTTTTCAATTTGTTAATGTCAATATCATTCCCATACATTGTTTTACACATATCAGTTGCTGAAGGCAATATTAAATCCTCTGCAAGTTTGTATAGCTGTTTCTTCTGAGCAATCCGAAGAGCAATTTGATAAAAGCGTTTCAAAGCTAGCTCACCAACTTTGGCTGATTTTCTGATCAATATCTGTTGATCTTGGAGGGATTTGAGGCTAGCTTGGATGTATTCAACAGGTTTGTCTTTTAAGTGGCTGTGTGTTGTCTCCAAGTGACGCTGCAGCTTTGATGGCTTCATAGATTAATTTGAAAGAACAGTAGAGAAACTGACACACATTGGAAATGCAATGCCATCTGTCTCCTTAAAAGGTAAAACCAAACTTCAGATAATTATCTGCATATTTTCGGGTCTTCTCTCGTTTGCGATTACCCTTATTAGCTGCTACATCAGCGGCAGGTTCCTGAGTTCAATTCCTGAGAGAATAACAGGCTACAGACGCTATGTCCGCGTCTGTAGCCTGTTATTGTCTCATTATACATATATATAAATATATGTGTGTGTATATGACAGAGGTGTGGACTCGAGTCACATGACTTGGACTCGAGTCAGACTCGATTCACCAATTTGATGACTTTGGACTCGACTTGACAAAATCACAAAACACTTGCGACTCGACTTTGACTTGAACACCAATGACTCGGGACTTGACTTGGACTCGAGCCTTCTGACTTGAGGTGACTTGATCATTTAATTCAGAGGTCTCCAACACGCCGATCGCGAGATGCCGCTAGAAGAGAAGACTCCCGTTGGGGAGAGCAGAATCTCCAGCCGCTCCTACTCTTGTGGAGAATCCTTGCAGGCAGGGGCGGGTCTTTATTTAGCTGGGCCACCATGCGGCCAATCATATACGAGGACACACTAGGATCATACCATTATGTGAAAGAGGGGTGGGGGGCACAGCATGTGTAGTGGTACAGGCCAGCTGCACAGAGCGACACGGGGAGACGGATTTAAATGCAAGCACGTCGGAAAAAGTCAAGAAATTAGCGAAAACCGAAAAAAGAAGCAGCATCTGGCTGATTTTCAATGATATTGGAGAAAGCAAAGCTGAGTGCAGGATTTGTAAAATGAAAATAACCTTCAGAGCAGGGTTTTTTTTGGTAACCACTCAGGATTTTTTGCCAGAGGTGGGAGAAGTTCAGATCTTGTACTTGAGTAAAAGTACCTGAGTGAAGGAATACTACAATAAAAAGTCCTGCATTCAAAATGTTACAAGTAAAAGTACAAAAGTATTAGCATAGTATAAGTAGATGCAGGTGTTCTCTTCCCCATAGAGACCGCCTGGCTGCACATTATCCCTTGCATAAAGATAGATTGTGGGTCACTTATAACATGTTGTACACAGTGGAAATAAACATTCTGGTTACCTCAACATCAGGGATCTTATACATTAAACTCCTTCTGAATCAAACCGTCACGGTAGCCTGATCCCTCTTCAAATAGAATAAAACACGTTAATTGATTATTAAATGATTAAAGGTGGGGTAGGTAAGTTTCAGAAACCGGCTCGAGATACACTTTTTGTTATATTCCATGGAATGCTCTTAAAACCCCGATAGCAATGAATATCTTAAGTGCTTTGACAAAAAATCCATATAAACAAATAAAGAGCATTTTAATTAGTAAGTATTATTCTGTTGATCGATGTCATTACATTTGGTGAAAAGCACATGACGATTTGTTTATGACTCGTTTTGTCATAGTTTAGGACTTGGACTTGATTTGAACTTGCCCAACCTGACTTGAGACTTGACTCGGACTTGACCACAAAGACTTGAGACTTGACTCGGACTTGAGTGCAAAGACTTGAGACTTGACTCGGACTTGCAAAACAATGACTTGGTCCCACCTCTGGTATATGATATACACACACATATATTTATGGTCGCTGAAATGGGGAATTGAAATTACGGGCCAAAAGTTTTATTTACAAGTAGCCAATTAAAAGTAAGCATAGGACACCAAACCAACTGAGACCTGTCTGTCCGCCGCATCTACACACTGTACAACACACACCTACACACTGTACAACACACACCTACACACTGTACAACACACACCTACAACCTGCTCACACGCACCTACACACCTATACACTGTACAACACACACCTACACACTGTACAACATGCACCTACAGCTCCTAAAGCATATAATATCAGGATACAGCTGTTGTGTATTTTATTATGTGAAGCACTAAATGGTTTTAGAAAAATAATCGACTCTTTGTTTGTAGATATCTACTAAACTAAAGCATACAAATAAAGAAAGTAATGTAGGCCTGTTATACTGAGTGATATATATTATGCACACCAGTGGCGGCCGGCCCATAGGGGCGCTAGGGGTGCCGCCCCCCTCTTCCCACATAAAAAAAAAATATATATATTTAAAAAATATATTTTTTATTTTTAATAAACAAGGTAAATATTATATAATTGGTATCAGTAACATGTATAATTTACAATAAAATCTCGTTTAAAATTGTGTTACGATGTCTAAAGTTACTGATAAGTCACATGTTTTCTGCCTGGCCTTGCCCGTGTATCATTACCCTCTCTCGTCTGGGCGTCTAAGGCTGCTTCTCAGGTCGACCATTTTCATTTCCTCGCTCCTCGGTCCTCGGTCTCACCGGAAGTTGATTTGCCTGCGCCATCTTGAGTACCGTCCCATGGCTCTTATTTCTGCCGGAGGACCGAGGACCGAGGAGCGAGGAGCGATCATGGAGGAGCGATAACCGAGGAACCACCAGACCATCCTCCGATGAAATCCTCAGATACTCACCCCGCCCCCTTACTGTGTATCGCTCACTGATTGGACGAGGCAGTGCATGCACTGATCTGATGCTTCTTGACATGAGAGCAATACCCCAGCGGAGTGAAGAAAATACATGAACCTCACGGGACTCACTCCTCAGTTTATACCGTGTTTTGTTTCAATTAATGTTTCATTTAGTTACAAATATGTGATCTGAACAAAAGTGGTCAAAAATCATTATTTTATTTCATGTATTTGGATCTACAACAGATGATACTAATGTTTATGTCAGTAAATGTGCACTAACAGAGGCGGGGGTGTTTGTGGAAATAACGGGGCTGCAGTCGGATAGTTTAAAAATCAGCTCCTAAGTTCTAACCCTATCGTCTATTCCTTGACCTCTGAGTGAAACGTCACGGGGTTAAGGGATAGTGGATAGGAGAATTCAAAAGGACTTAGGAGAAGAGACTGCGGTACTTTAGAGAATCCGAATGCACTTTCACTATCCGACGTGTTTATGATGCGCCAGCGGACGTCATTGTGTGCGTCTGCTGCTGTGGGGAAACTATGGAAACCACAGTTTTCTATACAGCGGACTACAACATGGATGTTTAATAAGAACGAGGGACTACTGTAAACTCATCTAGAGACTCTGCTCCGTGCTCTGATGCTGCTGCTTTGCTTTATGAACGTGGACAACAGAGAAACAGATTCTTCAGGACCAAAGTTGGAATTGAAATAAAAAAGGAAAGTGAAACTTATGCTCGTCACCCTCTCCCTCCGGTCCACATTAATACCAATGATCCCAATACGTATGATTGTATGAACTAAAGATCTTAAAATCAATACAGATGTATTTATTATAAACGTTAGTCCTTAACATCTATCACTGTGTATATCACCATTCAAACATCTTTTAAAAGTTGAACAAACCTCACACAGCTCAGTAAAGACTGAAATGTTGACTTTATTTGATAATTTCAGTGAAAACTAACGTTCATATTTCTCTTTTTGATTATAATACTGATGAACGTTCAAAACAAAGCACTTTGGCAACTTACCACCTATGTTTTAAAATGCTTAATAAGCACCGTAATTTCATGATATCATTTCTCCGTCATAATCGGTTGTTTCCGTGAACGGCCGACTGTTGAGTGACGGCAAATGCTGCGGCTGCAAGGCATTGTGGGGCAGCATTTTCGCTTCTCCTGTCGGTTAGGGAGGTCCAGTGGTTCCTAAACTAAAGGAGGTTATAAAGGAAGTTTGAAACCTCCTTTCCTATCATTCTCATCATTCTAGAGAATTCGAACGGCACTTATCATGGCTGCCACTGAGGGACTTCCGGGTCATTTCACTCCTTTAGGAAGGTTCCCAAGCTAAATGGACTATTCGACTTCAGCCCGGGTACAGAGCTGGCTGCCGCCAGACGAACAGCTGTGCAGCGTCATCACAAACGGACGTCGCTTCACGTGACTGGAGGAAAGGACGTCCCATTGCTCTTAAAACTAATTTCCCTGCTTCTCGTGGTTTCCTTGCGTCCCTCCATGCTTCCCTGGTGGGAGGGACTATACGCAGGGAAACGACGCAAGTGAGGGAAGCAAGGATTTAATTTAATCGACCTGAGAAGCAGCCTTAGGCTTCAGTCGGATAGTTTAAAAATCAGCTCCTAAGTTCTAACCCTATCGTCTATTCCTTGACCTCTGAGTGAAACGTCACGGGGTTAAGGGATAGTGGATAGGAGAATTCAAAAGGACTTAGGAGAAGAGACTGCGGTACTTTAGAGAATCCGAATGCACTTTCACTATCCGACGTGTTTATGATGCGCCAGCGGACGTCATTGTGTGCGTCTGCTGCTGTGGGGAAACTATGGAAACCACAGTTTTCTATACAGCGGACTACAACATGGATGTTTAATAAGAACGAGGGACTGCTGTGAACTCATCTAGAGACTCTGCTCCGTGCTCTGATGCTGCTGCTTTGCTTTATGAACGTGGACAACAGAGAAACAGATTCTTCAGGACCAAATTTGGAATTGAAATAAAAAAGGAAAGTGAAACTTATGCTCGTCACCCTCTCCCTCCGGTCCACATTAATACAAATTATCCCAATACGTATGATTGTATGAACTAAAGATCTTAAAATCAATACAGATGTATTTATTATAAACATTAGTGGTCCTTAACATCTATCACTGTGTATATCAATATTCAAACATCTTTTAAAAGTTGAACAAACCTCACACAGCTCAGTAAAGACTGAAATGTTGACTTTATTTGATAATTTCAGTGAAAACTAACGTTCATATTTCTCTTTTTGATTATAATACTGATGAACGTTCAAAACAAAGCACTTTGGCAACTTACCACCTATGTTTTAAAATGCTTAATAAGCACCGTAACTTTCATGATATCATTTCTCCGTCATAATCGGTTGTTTCCGTGAACGGCCGACTGTTGAGTGACGGCAAATGCTGCGGCTGCAAGGCATTGTGGGGCAGCATTTTCGCTTCTCCTGTCGGTTAGGGAGGTCCAGTGGTTCCTAAGCTAAAGGAGGTTATAAAGGAAGTTTGAAACCTCCTTTCCTATCATTCTCATCATTCTAGAGAATTCGAACGGCACTTATCATGGCTGCCACTGAGGGACTTCCGGGTCATTTCACTCCTTTAGGAAGGTTCCTAAGCTAAATGGACTATTCGACTTCAGCCTTTGTATTGTTTGGTCACCATTTCCACAGCCCCACCTAAAATATTTTCCACCAGCCGCCACTGGAGCTACAGTTAGCTAACTTCATGTTCGCTTTGGATAAAAGCGTCAGCTAAATGCAATGTAATGTAATGTAATGTTCAACACAACACCTCTAATGGCATTACATTGACGATTTTAAACAAAACGTAACCCTCTCAACTTGTAAGATAACGTTAAGTTAACCTACCCTTAAATAATTACATCACGTTTTTCAGGGGAAACACAAACTGCAGAAAACGTTAGCTGCTAACTGTTGTTAGCTAAGACAGCTAGCCTGCTAGCAAACGTAAGGTTAAGTTAACATTAACATAACGTTGTAAGAAAGCAAAACGAACCTTCGAGAAAGCTTTTACTCTCAGACTTGGTGAAATTGTGTAGTGTTGCTTACCTCCAGAAGGACTTTTAGCGCGTTTCCCAGTAGACAGCGCTGTCAGAGCGGTGCCTCTCAGAAGAGCAGCCGCTGGGCGGAGTCACAGAAACGTTCAACTTATCTTCTTAGTGCCAGTCAAAACAATACCGCTTTGTTTCAACAACTGCCGTCTCGCCGTTCCCCCGTGTCCCGCCCTCTCTGTCTGTCTGTGTCTGTTTCAGTTTCGCCAGCAAGACTGCTGGTAGACCAGCATAAATACCAGCTTCACCAGCATAGATCAGCATGATATACATGCTGAGCTATGCCTGTTTAGCTGGTAAACCAACTAAACCAGCTAACACCACCTAAAACCAGCAACCATCTTAAACTGGTCTATGCTGGTTTTTTCAGCAGGGTGGCCGTGTCTCAATTAAGGGGCATACACATAACAGTCTGCAATGAAATGGTTGTCTCCTGTGCTGTGTGCTCCACTCCCTCCTTGGCACACCGGTAACTTTCTCAACAAAAAAAAAAGTAAAAAATGAAATAAAGTCAGGATAACGGATTAGTTTCTCGTGCGCATGAGAAACTAACCCGTTTTACTGACTTTATTTGTTTTCTCATATCTATTTTTTATGTCTCTTAAAGGTGGGGTAGGTACATTTCAGAAACCTGCTCGAGATACACTTTTTGTTATATTCCATGGAATGCTTTTAACATCCCGATAGCAATGAATATCTGAAGTGCTTTGACAAAAAATCCATACAAAAAATTCATCTGTGGAAGCCGTAATACTGTAAAAAGCACGACGGGGGGTTATTTTACGCGAGGTGCAAGCAGCCGTACACCATCTAGGTGTTGCTAAGCTTCCTGTACTGAATATCATAGTCTATTGCCTTAATCAATATCTAGTCAACTCTAAAATACCACATATATGCAATGGCATGATAGTATTATTGTGACAAGTGGGGTATTCACCTGGTGTTTCCAGAAATTAGACGTAGATGCAGCCAAAATCAACGAAGGCCACTTTCGAGGGTCGTTTTTCCATACATCTGCAGGCAGTCTGTAAGGGCAATCCGACAACCCACACAGCTCTAGTTTACGCTGGTAACGACCTAGAGCACACCCCTCAAGTCCAGAGATGTAATCCGAAGACATGCAGCGATTTCTTCGGTCGTTAATTCAGAAAAAAAAACCTAGTGCGCTCTGCCTGGCTTAGCTAGCTGTTTATATGTGCACTTCCAGGATATTTGCACCTCCAGGAAAATGGCGTATTTATATATATATATATATATATATATATGGCACGTGTTGCATTGTGGGTAGCTCGTGACGTCACTGTGTGTGAAAGAATCTTTATTCAAGAGCGTGGTATTTAAATTTGAGAGCATACTTTATTGATTTCTTTCCCTCAAACCCTGTCCTCGCACTCAAATAGTGCCTGCTTGCACTTAGATTTGCTCTGCTTCTGCTCAAACTGTACGCTTGCACTCAGATATATTGCTGCTTACAGATTTGTTCTGCTCTCAGATTTATTCTGTGCGCGCTCGAAACTTTTGTGCAACAATCCTGTCAAAATCCCTCAACCAATAGGAGGCCAGGTGTCCTTGCGGGTGCGTTCGCTTTACTTATTACAGCGTCCCGTAAGGGCGGTTACTCTTTGGTTTATAAACTCCCGCCCTCCACGGCTTTATAACATAGCATGTACTGCACTTGTTTCCGTCAGACGGCTATCAGACTGTAAAGTTTCTGGATCCTTTTCAGCTGAGTTAGCTTGTAAGCTAATTTGCTAGCAGGCTGCTGGAGCAGCGCAACCGAACAGCGCGTATCACGTGACGTAAATACGAAGCGCTCCGTAGGCTAGACCGTCTCATTTCGTAGGCCGCTCGGTCCAGCCTACCCAACCCGGGGCCTTTCTTATTTCTCTAATTTCCCCTCCTCGACTCCTCGGTCCTCCGGTAGTGACCCGGAAATGGTTTTCGGCGTGCCATGTTGAAGGACATCTCATTTCTCTAAATGCACATCGAGGACCGAGGATCGAGCGTTGAGGAGGCTCTCTGGAGGAGCTATAATCGAGGATACACTGATGGGTCCTCCATGGTCCTCCACGGGGCCTATCATATGACGCACACCTGCACACTTGCTAGCCTGTTCCACTCTTTGTATTCCGAATGCCAGGAAGTATTCTTGCCTCGCTTCTGAAGCAAGATGCTCAGCAGACATGTGCTACTAAGCAAGCGTACTCGCGATTGAGAAACACCCGTTGATACATGAGAACAACAAATGCGTCACTTCCGGGCAAAAAGTACGGCTCCGCCCACTTTTTGGGGAAAACAACGCCGTCATTTGAATGACGGTCAATACAAATTCTGAAGTTTTTGCCAATCCGATCAGAAATTTAAGAAAACCATGGATTTTTAGATCTTCAAAGAGCCCGATTACAATGGCCATTCAGGCAAACAACTACATTAAGCCATTGGAAATCAATGATCGGGCTCGATATATGGTTAAATATAGCAGTAGGCTATCGATTTTCATAGATGAGAGTAACATCTATGTCACTTTACGGCCCCGCCCACTTTTGGGGGAAACAACGCTGTCATTTGAATGGCAATCGAGCCTGAAGCCACAGAGCTCTTCTTTTACTGTCCTTTGTTCTTAGAGGAAGTACAGAAAAGTGTAACTCTGGATTTGTTTTAATGTTTGAGGTGCAATAAACGACACAGCAACTTTTTGTTATGATATTTTCTGCCTCGCTCATGAGAATAACAGCTGGAGAAATTACAGCCTCGCCTACTGATTTTAATTTAACCATATATCGAGACCGATTGTGTGTTACGTTATTATGCTGTGTGCTCTCATACTTGTTTGATTCTGAAATTGTTATTATTTATATAAATATATTATACCTAATCCTATGTGTGTGTGTGTGTGTGTGTATGTCCGCATCTGTAGCCTGTTATTGTCTCATGATACCGCACTGTGAATGAATTAAAAGTAAATATCATGACACAGTTCTGTCCATCAGACAGAGGGCTGTGCCTCCTGTCATCATTAATGGACATCTCTTTAAAATGACCACTCAGAGGAGAGGATTTCTCATTTCTCTGACCGCCTGCTGCTTCCTCTCTCCTCGGTTCCCCTCCTCCGCTCGCATCTCCTGTGGGCGGGACTAAGACACAAGGATAGGAGTCGAGGATAGGAGTCGAAATTAGTGAAATGAGAAAGGCCCCCGGTCTACGTGGGCTGGGTCCTCCGTGGACCGCAGGCTGCGTACTCCGAAGGGTGCAGCCCCTTGCGTCTTAGCTCCGCTTCCGTAAGATGTGAGCGAGAGACACGAGGAGGTGACGCGAGGACAGAGGAGTCCTCAGGTATTAATTGGGACCTCCTCGTTCACTCAAACGTCACTCTTAAACGACGTCTGTTAATGATGACATGTCACAGCTGTATCCCCTCTCATCGGGCTTAACTGAATAACCCCTTAGAACCGGCCCATTTGTTGTTAAATATTTATTTAAATGAATGAATATTTCTCTTGTTAGTCAAGGAATTCAATCTATGATGGTTGGTCCTGCTTTTGTGTTCTCATTTGGTGTAAAATGTAGCCTACATTTAAATAAAAATATAATTATAGCAATGTGAAAGCCTTTTAGAAATGAATTGCACATAATAATTCCCACGGAGCTGTGAGCACTTATACATTTATGTGACGATTTTCCACTCATCTTCCAGTTGTCGGTTTTCCTCTGTTGAAATCGACCAGCTGTGAAGGTGGGGGCGGGGCTTTTATATGCGAGTAGTGAAAACACTTCCGGTAGTCTGCTCGCGTGTATCCTCCTTTTCGTCTCCTCCCGCACGGCCGCACCCCTCCTCCCTCAGCCCTCCTCGACTCCTCCGTGTGCATTTCAGCTATTGTGACGTCCTTCAAAATGGAGTGTTTTGATCGATTTCCGGGTCAAGTCCCGGAGGAGGGGAAAAGAGGATGTCACTACCCGATCCGTCCCCCTGCCCGATCGGTACTGCGCATGTGCGAGATGGACAAGTCCGGACGGCAACCCAAGATGGACAGTTGACACAGTGGCTTTTAGCAAAGCTCAAAAAGAAAAACCGAGAGAGATGAGTTATTGTTATTACAACGTGACTTCACAATTATTTAACAACTCTTTGTATTGGGTTCTTTTATTTGGGGTTAAGTACATTGTCAGAATAAGTGAGAAATGGATTTAACTTCTGTTAGACAGCTATCATACTGAATACATATTTACTGTGAATGTATGCAAAAATGTATGGCATATGGCTGTCCAACAGAAGTTAAATTCTTTTCTCACTTATTCTGAAAATGTACTTAACCCCAAATAAAAGATCCCAATAAAAAGAGTTGTTAATAATAGTGAAGTCACGTTGTAAAAACAATAACTCATCTCTCTCGAGTTTTCTTTTTGAGCTTTGCTAAAAGCCACTGTGTCAAGTGTCCATCTTGGGTTGCCATATGGAGTTGTCCATGTGCAGTACCGATCGAGCAGGGGGACGGATCATGGATGTATAATAAGAACGGATATATATACGGATCGGGTAGTGACTGAGGAGTCGATGAGGGGATGAGGCTTAGATGTCCTTCAACATGGCGCGCTGAAATCCATTTCCGGGTCACTACCGGAGGACCGAGGAGTCGAGGAGGGGAAATTAGAGATTTGAGAAGCCTTCATTGTTTCATGGAAAGCTAAAATTACCGTATTGGCACGAATATAGCGTGGTGTATTGTTCACAACAGGACATTTGAATGAGCAGGGGTTAGGTGTGTGGTCGACTAGAAAGTAAATGCCAATACGCATTTACAACAGCAGACTACTCTTCAACGAAAACATTTTCAAAATTAGTGGAGCAAAGTACTTTCACTGACAAGTTCCTACAATGTCTGCAAGCGTAGAAGAAGAGGAAAAGCCACCACAAAACAAGGTAACTACATCGTCCTCGCTCGACACATTCGTCTGTATGTTTAGAGCAGCGTAGTTATGGGGACTTATTAAGGGGGTGGAATATAATTATAATGTTTATGTTTTATTAATCACCAGAAACTAACAAGCGTTGTATTTTTAGGCTTGAATGCTTCATTTATTTTTGCCAGAAAGCGCCTCACAGAGCCCGCCATGTTCCTACCGTAGGCCAGAGTGGACAATCCGAGCGGTCATTCGCGTTTTTACTTGAAAGTGGCAGCACTTCGTGCATCGGTCACTATGATCGGTCACCTAATCATGTAAAATGCACCTTTTCATATTCTTTAAACATAAATATGTGTCCCCGTTGTCTAGAAAGTCTCACGTAGTTTTTTGGAAAAACAACCCTCCCTGTTTTTCGCCTGCTCAAGCTTCCGAAAAAACAGCTTTCTAAAAAGCGAATTAAGATTTGGACTCCTGTCTATTGTCACAATCAGAAACTGTATTCGTTCCACAGAGGTGTTATTTACATTTTTACAGCAAAAGTGAAGATAGAGACAAACAAAAATTATACACTATTAGAAAAGGCATGCCCATTATATTTAAAATATTATTCGTTTTTAAAGTAACATTCGTAATACATTTCCAATTTTCACTGTGTAACTGCAACAACAAGTTACGATTTTCCATTTAAATTAATATTATTTTATTATGTAGACCTCAGGCTGTTAGAAATACATTTCGATTACTTATATTAAATTAACTGCAACCAGATAATGTACAAGCCCAAAACAACAAGTAGATTACATATATCTGTATTACATAGAGATGGGGGGGGGGGACAAACATTTTTTCAAGAAGATGCTTTGTCCTTTTCTTTACAATATATTATACTAATAATGAATATACTGCAAAAATAGTTGCTTCCCTGTAAGACTTGTTTCCTTACCTTGGTACTTTACATTACATTACATAAGGTATATTTTGATGCCAGGACATTCGTTATTTTACTTAAGTGAGATATTGTATGCAGGACTTGTACTTGTAGTAGGCTACTTGTAGTAAAACTAAAAGTATAGTGAAATATCTGTTAACTTCTTCCACCTCTGCTGTCAGTTACAATCTGCAACCTGGCCATTAGATGTCACTAACTCCCACACCGCCTGCTCCTTTGGCCGGTTCACATTGTTGTTTTTTTGTATCTTCATAAAGTATACTCAAACACATTTAGGAGTTTTCTTGTTTTTACAGTTGTTTTCCCCGTAGCCGACTAAGTTAGCTTGTTAGCTCATTGAGTTGACTGCAGCATCCTGTATGTTAGTATCTGCTTGAATACATAACCTCAGAAGTGGGTGGGTGTTTGGAAGCGCGGCGTCTGCAGCATAATTAAAACATGGCGGATTCAGAGGAATTTAGACTTAAACGATTAAAGGTAAGATATCAAAACATGGAGCATATGTATAGCAACACATAGGCGGCGAGTTAAATTGAACAGTTGATACAGCTACATAATACGACACTTAGTTATCAGCTTCCGGTCAAGATGTGCACATTTAAGCTAACGTTAGCAAGCTAGCTTTCCACCTTGTGGCTTGCTGCTGTTCTGCACTGATGCATGCCCCCACGCCAAACTCTGTCTAACAGCCTGTTTATATCAGCAAACAATAATACAAAAATAATATGATGCAGGTTTTTTGTCAACCCAAAGAGCTTTTATTATTCCAGCCCTGCAGATGTGTGTTGTAGTGGACTGCTGCTTCCAAAAGCCCCTGCATCGAGGAAGGATGCTGCAAACAAGTGGACATTTTACTAAATTAACATGTTGCCATGAGAATCCCTTGCGTTGCATGTTATTATGACCCGGAAGACCCCAGCAACCAATACAATGTGTGACTGGATTGTGTGGTGTCTGTCAGTATAATAATACAAATATGCCTGCACGCCTCAAATCGCCACATTTTAAATGGGCTTTGGTGGGACGCCCCCTCCACACAACTGATAGGACAACATGAGGCCTGCAGCCATTACAATTGAAAATAGAGAGACATTGAGGGCATAAAGGTTAGTCAGAAAGTTCACAATTTTAACCCAAACTGTAAGATAGGCAGGACTCTATGGGATCCTTCTGGGCAAGTCAATGTGAGAACAACAGAAGCACACATGTATTAAACATCGACATTGCATTGGCTGCATTGCTCACCTGCAGGACCCTGATTGTGTGCATGCTGTCTCAATGACATGGTTTTTAAATAGAGAAGAGCCAGAATGATGATCACCCACCTTAGCTTTTCCTGCTCTTTCATTGCTTATTATATATATAAAGTTGTTGATTGATTGATTATGAACACATAATTGTTCTAAAGAAAGTAGTGATGTACAAATGACCCTCCTGTGTGCAGCTTGGGTCAGGTTTGTGATGAAGGGTTAAACCCTGTTGCATTGTTGTCTGAGATCAAATTAGCTGGAGGGTTGTTAGGGCATTTTATGGTTCATTCAGTTGAGAAATGGAGTAGGAATATGATAGTGGCCTACAGCATGAATATAAGAGAAAAATAAAGAGTAAACCTTTTTTTTAAGAAACTGGAACCAGAACCTGATTAGGTGTCTAAATTCTTCAAATGATTTTAAATAAAGAATTGTGAAGGTTTTGTGAACATTTAAGGGTCAAGTTTTATATATATATATATATATATATATATATATATATATATATTAGTATTTTTAAAGTAAGGGTAAAAGTTCCACAGTAATGAAAATTGTGTTCCATTTGCCATTATGAGGTTGTAAGCAAAGAAAAGAGTGAATGAACTTGAATTTCCCTCGTTTTTAAATCCTAACTTATCTCTCCCCCACAGCATGAAGAGCGGCTGTCCCGAGTGTTTGACGAAGTGATGGGGCTTGGACACTTTGCTGACTCCTCCAGGGGCTCTGCCACCTCCTCCAGGAGTGAAGGTCAGGACGAGACAAAGGAAGTCGACACAACTTCAGCACAAGTGGAACAGCAACCGGTTGAAGAGGAGGATAGCAACGGCAGCAGACAAGAAGAAAAGATGGAAGAGGGGGCGGAAGAGTCTTCCTTACCATGCATTACCTCCCCTTCCGCCGTCCCAGGCTCATCGTTTACAATGGGAACCAAAGAAGTCGGAGGAAGTGGAGGGGCAGCGGTTGATGATGCACAGGATGGACTCCCTGCGTGTGGGCCAGGAGAAGAAGAAGAAGACTGGGACTTTGCCCTGCCGTCGGACAGCCTGGGAGATGTTAATGTGGTAAAGGATAAAAAAAAAATGGCACCAGAAGTGGAGATCAATGCCACACAACGCAAACCTTTCCCTCCTCAGCCCAGAGAGGTGGAGGACGTAAGCACAGAGTCTGCTAACACCTCCCACTCCTCCCAGGACCACACACCTGAAAACAGCCACGGTAAAGCCACACGCACATGAGAAGTTTCTGCACACAGTTTTAAAGTAAATGTATCTCCGATGCCATATTTTTAAATTCTCTTTCTGTGGTGGTCGATAGGTGCAATCGCGCTACAACGCCCCAAAAAACGTCCATTAGTAGAAATGGGCTGCAGCTTCCAAAACTATGAAAATATAAAAACACAAATGAGTCGTAACGCCTGCAAATGAAGAAACATCTTCACCAACGTGACACACTGATGATGTGTCAGGATGTTTTTTGGGCTGTCATTAAAAAAGACACACTGCCATTTTTAACATCAAGTTGGGTTCATTAGTCAAAAAGAGTACTATTTATAAAAAAAAAAGTCATATGGTGTCCTTTGTAAGTCACAAAGTAGCTTTCCAGAAGTCTGGGGAAATAACCTTGATGTCATTGAGACGTAACGCTATTAGGGTTGTTATTGCTTTAAAATAAATGGGCATCTATCTATTTAAAGACAGCATTGAGTTGCATTATTGGAATGGGAATTGTAAGAATTATTAATTTGGTAGCTTGTCATATACTTGATCTAAAAGTCAGAATGTCTTGACCTCTTCTTTGACGGTCCTCTTTTTAAAATGTGTCCCTTGTAAGTCTGTTTTATTTTAGTGTAATTCAAAATGGCTGCACCAAATGTGGCTAGCCGTCACACATCCTTTGTCATCAGCCAAAATCGTATAGAACTACAGAGGGAGCTTTGACATGCTCTTCTGCATAATAATAACTTTTAGTGAGATTTTCCTTAGAATTTGTATCAGGCTTCTTTTCTCCTTCTCAAGGACATTACAACAGGCTGATGGCCATTACTGTGCAAAGCAACATTTCAGACACATTTTAAATTGGTATCCTCAGCATATTACTCGACTGTTGAAGTATCATCACATGAAAAATGGTAGCCATGTTTGAAGGGATTCCGCGATTGTGAAATTCTTAGCCGATAATAATGTGACTGATTGCTGATACCAAAGTTTGGTTGTTGTTAATAAAACAAGGAAATATCCATTTCAATAAATTAACTTTACTGGTATAAAGTCATTCAGCACTTTGATAACAAATGTAATCATACCAATTTATGAAACAACCTTTAATTTAGCCTTTTTAGAGACAGTTGTATTACTCCCATGTGGACGACATTTTCTTTCTCTTTTATTTGTAATCAAATCCCACCAGTACCCATAGAGGGGTTAAGTCAGACTTTATGTAACAGTTGTTTGAGGTCTGTTAGGTGTGTGAGAGTTGTATGCTCCACTGGTTTGTACTTATGCTTGCAATTGGACAGCCTTTACGTATCACAACAAAACTTCAGCTGAATAAACCGAGACCATTTTCCACAGAAAGACAATATAAGCAGTTTAAAATGCTTTGCACAAAAGATTGTAAGTGTGCTCAGAGATTGCTTGCAGCAGTGTGTTCATTATCCATTATTTCCTAACTTCTTTGGTGGTATCTTTTCTGCCTTTCTGTCAGGCGGAGGCATCCAGGAACAGGCGGAGGAGACAGAAGATAGCCAGGAGGGAGAGGTAGGAATCGTGGTCATATAATCCCATAACATCTTTAAAAACATATCGAGATAATTATGAAAACTCTTTATATTTCAGAAGACAGAGGCAGCTCCGATGGAGGACAGTAGTCCCCCTCCTATCAATATTAAAGATGAACCCATCGATGAGGGCTACGACGCTGCGCTGCTGCCTCAGAGCTCCATCAGACAGATCAAAGAGGAGCTGGAGCATCAGGAGGTCAGTTTGGGGAGAGTTGTATGGATTTCTAATTCTCTTATTGATAAAAAGGACAAGATTTAACTGCAAAACAATAACATATTTGTTTAAAAGTTGCTGAAAGCCCATGCTTTCTGGTGATTGTGAATAATTAGAATAATAATACAATGTTTCCTAGCAAAACAGAAACTAGACATTTTATCTATTAATCGCTGATGTTGTTTATTAACATGACTTACAACAGTACTACATGAGAGGGAATCATTAACTATTTATAAACAATCTGATCTCCTAATGTGTGCTCCTTTTAGGAAGAGCTGAGGATCAGCTCCGTCTACTCTGTAGGTGGAGGAAACACCTTTGCGTCACCTACCGGTGAGTTTGTTCATGTGTTCATTAAAGGCCCGAACACACCAAGCTGATCTTGGCCGTCGATGGGCGTCAGGCCGTTGATGGGCGTCAGGCCGTTGATGGGCGTCAGGCCGTTGATAAGCGTCGACACGCCCTACTCAGATTGGTGTCTCCCGCACCGTCGTGTCTTTTCAGCCGTGCCGACACCTTTTCGAAAACCCACTGATTCGACATGTCGAATCGGTGGGTTTTTCGAAAAGGTGTCGGCCAAAGGCTGTTGGCAAAATAAATCACTCTGATTGGCTGCTCAGCTAGTGAATCAGTGCATGAGAAGCGAAACGGAAAGGGACCCAAACAAACTATTAAGAAGGCAAATCTGAGATTTCGTTTAACTCCAGCTCTCGACACAGGTTCGGGAAAGCCCCATGAGCTTCTCGCTGTAGAGTGAAAATGGAACACACACGCTATTTGTTGTTTGTTTATCACGCAGTCTATTCTTCTTCTCTCGGTTATCACGCAGTCTGTCTTCCGGTTGTTGCCTCTTTTGAATGACGAATACACACTACCGCCACCTGCTGGTAAGGAGAGTTATTGCCACTCACGCATGCGCAGTTCGTACGTGCTTCTTGGCCGTCGGCTGAAGTCTTTGCGGTGTGTTCCAGTGCGACACATGGCCAAGACGCAGAGACGCAAGGTGACACAACAGTCGGGGGTCCGTCTGTGTCAGTTCTTTGGTGTCAGCTTGGTGTGTCCGGGCCTTAACACTAGAACCGCCAAGGGGGTACATTTGACCCCTGAGCATTTTCAAATGCATGTCACTCTGTTAAAATACAACCCCTACATCTCTTATTTCATGACTTTTCCTGGAATTGTTTTATTTATAATTGTGGGATAAAAGAAAAAGAAAATATAAGCATTAATACCTACATCTGCGGAAGGGGGTACATTTTTACCCCTGATGAACAGCTGTCCGCGAGTTGATGGACGTTCACGCCACTGGTCCGGTTGCTTAGTAACGCCCATTGTAGAGAAATGTTGATAAAGAAGTGTCATATCACCAGCGAAATACACCATAGGTTAGTGATTCAGATAGAAAACATGGACCCTAACAGAAGAATGAATGTGGAAGAAGCCCTAGCAATGCTCCAGGCGATGAGCGAGGCCGAATCCGAAGGGGGAGAGAAAACCGATGGAGAATCTGATGAGGGAGGGGTCAAAGATCCGTCAACGGAGGAGGAATCCTCATCTGAGGATTGGGAGCCGATACCCCGAAAAAGGCCCAGGGTTCTGGTGGCAGGTAGACTATAGTCCCACATATTCGAACACCCACATCTGAAACTCAAATATATATCAGTCCTACATATTCTCAAGTGGCAAATTATCACAACCTAATTACCTCCTCTTAGCGAGACCACCCACTCCTCTACCCATGTTATCGCATCAGCCTGCTGACGCTGTGACAGATAAACCAGGTAAGCCTGTACAGTCTATAAAAACGTAAATTTGACCAATCCATTTGAACAAACTAATTATACATATTTATATTGTTTAGTGTCGGCCCATCATGATTCGCATGAGACTGGCAAGGATGGAACTCTCTGGATACCAGAGAATCCTGGCCTGCGCACTGGGAGAGTGAAGTCTAACAATGTGTTGACTGAAGGAGCCGGGCCAACCGCACATGCACGCCGCAACATAGACGACTCTCTGAGCGCATTTATGTGTCTGATGGACCCTGTGATGCTGATGCACATCTGTGACTGCACGGTGGCAGAGGCGCGCCGGCGTGGAGAGGAAGGATGGAAGTTGAGCTTGGCTGAGCTGAAGGCGTTCATTGCACTTCTTTTAGCGCGGGGCGTGCACAACGGGAGAATTGTGGAAGACTTGTGGTCTCAAGAATGGGGTCTTCCCTTCTTTAGCACAACTATGGCAAGGCACCGATACAGAGACATAATGCGCTTCCTGCGTTTTGATAAGAAAGACACCAGGCGCAGTCGTCTTGGAAATGACAAGTTTGCCCTTGTGAGTGAGGTGTGGGACAGGCTTATCCAAAACAGCATTGCGTGCTATAAACCAGGGTCCGAAATAACTGCAGGTGAGCAGTTGCTCCCCACAAAGGCAGGGTGCCCCTTTACTCAGTATATGCCCAACAAACCAGACAAATTTGGTATTAAGTTCTGGCTCGCTGTTGATGTGGAGTCAAAATACATGTTAAATGGCTTTCCCTATCTCGGGAAGGATCCGTCCCCTTCTGCAACCCAGAGCCAGGGGGAGAGTGTCGTCCTGGAGCTGATGGAGCCGTTTTTGGGGAATGGGAGGAATGTGACGACTGAACACTTTTTCACCTCACTCCCCCTGGCCCACAAACTCCTGGCAAAAAATACAAGCTTGGTGGGCACCACTAACAAAAATAACAAATCACTGCCTCCTTCTGCACACCAACGAGCAGCACTGTTCACCACCAAAGTGATGAAAAGTGACAAAGCAACGCTCACCATCTACCAGGAGAAAAGGAAGAAGAACGTGTGCATCCTCAGCACAATGCACAGATCAGTGGAGATTTGCAATGACACGAAAAAAAAGCCAGAGACAGTCAACTATTATAACAGAACGAAGGTGGGAGTTGACATGCTGGACAAAATGTTGAGACAGTACTCTGCTCGAGCCACAACCAGAAGATGGCCAGTCGCTGTTTTCTATAACATACTGGACATTGCAGCATTGAACGCGTGCGTCCTGTACCGGGGTTGCACCGGTTCAAACCCGTCCCGGCCAGTGTTTATCCTGGAGCTGTGTAAGCTGCTGCGCAATGAGCACATCAGCAAGCCCAAAGTAGGCATTTTGCCATCATTCCCCGAAAAGAGAAGGAATTGCGGTGTAAAGCGCAACTGCAGAGAGAACAAAACCACCAAGACATGCATGGTGTGCCAACGTGGTGTGTGTGGACAGTGCAAGGGAATAGTGAACGTTGTGTGTGCTGATTGTGTGTGTGGCTACAGCACAATCACATTTATTTGAGAAAATGCCTGTCAGTGGTGGCATTATTCCTTAATTGTGTCACTAATCATCTCATTTGGATAACGGACTATAACGTTTGTCGTTTCTGTTGCAGTTTACATAAAATGTCAAATGGGCTGCCTGTAAAATGTCTTGAGGGATAGCAAGCACCCTGCTTACTCAAAACATGTTATTTTCCAAAATGCATTTCAATGTTAATGTTTTGGTTTATAAAATGTTAATATGTGGTATTTCCTTTTTGTTTGACCGTTGTAATATTTTGAGTAACTTCCAAATGAATTTTAAAATGCGTCGATCTGCACTGAGATAAAGCAATTGTAAAATGATTAATACCCTATAAACTAAAGTTTCAACAATATTTTGTCAAGTCTTACTTATTATTTAAAACAAAGATGAACATAAGCAACCTAACAGCATAAAGAAATATCATTTTTGCGAGTACTTGCGCTGTTGTATCTGGGGGTCAAATGTACCCCCCCCCCCCCCCGACGGTTCTAGGGCTATTGGAATTGTTCTAGTGTCAGAGGTATCTGTTCTTTGATACTTTCTTGAGACCAGCTGCTAAAAAAAACACTCTAGAAATGAATAATCCATGGATTTGTTTTAGAAGTAAAACTCATCAAAATATATTTTTACTTTAGTGTTGCACGATTCTGAAAAATTATAAAAAAAATTGGTTGATATTGAAATATGATTTGCAATATTAAAGGGACATTTGCAACATAATAGCATACCAATACTTTTTATTATGGTTTTAATATTATAATTGTATTCCGTCTGTAGAACTTCTTTCTATGCCAGCACTTCTTTGCAGTGCTACAGTACAAAAACTTGCTCTTACTCAGATTTGGATATTGCACTAGTCAAAATTGCAATTTTGATAATATTTAGATGAATTCTGCAGCCCAATTTTCGTTTTCTTAACCAACCTTTCCCCTCTCATCCCCTCAGTGCCGTTAGCAATCCCAGCCCCCCCTCAGACGGCCTATTTTATCCAAGGTAGAGGGACCCTGCTACAAGCCATGGCCCAGATCCCGCTCAGACCCCCTGCTTCAGTCCCAACCTCCCTCCCATCCCTAATTTCTGTCCCCCCACGCCAACCTCCGCCCTCTGTTCCCGGCAGCGTTCGCTGCAGCGGCTGCTCTAAGGTATAGTTGTTCACATATTTATACGTTAATTAAAACAGTCATGTTTTATGCATCTCTATTATCATACAATATTGACAGAAATGTATTTGCTACATTGATCAACCATATAAATGAAACAGTGGTATAAAAACTAAATACATTTACTCAAGTGACATTTTGAGGGACTTGTACTTTACATGTGTTGCTATTTTGTACTTATACCCCACTACAATTCAGAGGCAAATTGTGTACTTAAGCTCCACTACATTTATTTTGTACCTTTTTAGTTACTTTGCAAATTTGGATAAATGATGTGAAGTATAATCAAGACTTTAGTTCCACCTGGAGTAAATCACCAGCTACCCTGCAGTATACAAAGTCATTAAAACAAGCTGCACCTTTACCAGCTTTGATAACACTTTCATGATCAATCATTATAAAACATATCATATATATTATTCTAAAATGGACCAATCTGCACAATGAGTACTTTTACTCTAGGTACTTAAAGTAGATTTTGATGTGAAGACTTTTGTATTGTACAAAAGTAACATTTGCACACTTGTAACAAAGTACTCCCACCTCTGAAATGATATGATCATGTTTAATGTGTCGGGGTTTGGGCAGTGATGTAGGCTTTTATTCTTTCTAAGTTTATGGCTGTGTCAATGGTTGCAGGTTCTGCTGAAAGGCCAAACAGCGTTTCAGAGGAAAGGCTCCACGCAGCTCTTCTGCTCCACAGTGTGTCTGACGGGCCATCTGCCTCCAGCCAACAAGAACCGACTGTGCTTCCAGTGCAACAGGTTGGTACACCTTTGATTTCAGTATGAACTGAAATCAGGGTTCTATACAGGCAAGAATATCCTTAAGCTGTATCTCCTCTCTTTACCTGTAGCTTGTCCTGAAAAAATAATAATATGGCTTTCCGGTGCTCAATCCCCCCTCCATCTGTCTACCATTAAATACCCAATTTACCTGATGCCTTCAAATAAAATCATAAATAACTAATTAAATGTACTTGTATAAGTACAATAATTACACAAGGTACTTTATACATAAAAGCAAGTTTGTTAATAAACATACAGCCCTTATAAACTCACCGGCCACTTTATTAGTTACAACTCGCTAGTACCATACAACAATATTCAGGCTGGCTGTGGTGTTTAAAGGTCTCCTATAATGCTATTTTTAGGCATATATTATCGGTCTCAGATATATATATATATATATATATATATATATAAAAACCATGTCTATGATGTGTTTTGCTCAAAATACCAAACGGATCATGCATTTTAGAAATCCCTCATATCCCTCTCTTTCAGCCCCGTTAGAGAAGTGCTGATTCGGGTCCTTAGCTTGAAAAAAAGAAAAAAAAGAAGGGGGAGCTTGTGCCTGCTCAGAATTCTGCTACAGATACAGCTAAATGCTCCTGTGATTAAACTCCATATCATGTTCCAAACCACATCAAGGATTATTTCTGAAACAGTATGGAGCTCAAATTCTTTTTCCTTTTTTTTATTTCCTGCTTTTTAACACATGTGTTCATGTGTTAAAAACCAGCTAACCAGTACAGGTTAGAAAAAAATTACGTTATATCGGACGCAAATCTGGATCAGCTCTGTTGTTCCCCGGTTTTTTCGAGATTTGGGTATGGAGGAAAAGAGAGGGTTTTGTTTTCTGACACTTTGAGAGTTCCCTGACACACCGGGGACACATATTTATGTATAAAATACATCAAAAAGGGCATTTTGCATAATGGGTCCCCTTTAAACAATGCTCAATTGGTACTAAGAAAATATTTATAGTTCAATACTGACTTCTTAAGCTAAGTCCATGCATTTATGTTGGTGCCACTGTTACCTTGACATATATATATATATATATATATATATATATATATATATATATATAAGCTTGAATGTATGCTAAAAACAGCATCCATCAACCTCATAATTTCTCTTTTTGTACCTTTTACCACATCTCCTATTCCTTACCTGAGTCTTTTGAACACTGTATTAATTCTTCGTGCTTTTCTCTCTGCAGGGAGATCCTTCAGCCCAGGGACATGGTCACGATCCCCGGAGACAACAACACCCTCCTCAACTTCTGTGGCCAGTTCTGTCTGGCTGTCTTTAAAAACAAGAAGAAACAAGTCGATAAGGTTCCTGAAAAACAACTGGAGAAGAAACCTGAGAGGCCACCTGAGAAACCAGCGCAGCCCCCCTCTGATATACTCTTCTGTGCTGTCTGCAAGATAATCAACAAGGTATGAGACAGATTTGAAAAGAAAGACAGATTTTCAATGTTTGTTGCGTCTTCACTGTACAGTCTGTCTTTCTGTTCCCTGTGTTTATCTTCTCTGCAGCAGATTGAGCATGAGGTCACCCATCATGGTACTCTGTACAGACTCTGTAGTGACAGTTGTTTTGTAACCTGGCGCAAGTCGCGCAAGTTAGCCATGAACTGCTGCGAAGGCTGTGGACTTTACTGTAGCAGCAGCTCGGGCTCCTGTCAGACGCTCACTGTTGACAGATCACAGCTCAACTTCTGCGGCCCGACCTGTATCGGCACCTACAAACAGGTAGGCGTTTGCATAAATTATGTTTTTTTATAACCTTGTTTTGAGCCTTTTGAAGTAATGATGGTTTGGCATGTAGGATAAACGTATGGCTATACATATTAGCTTATTAGTTAGGGATGACCCAACAGCTTCTGATTATTTCAGCCGATATTCCGTTAAAATATGCAATTAAGATATAGGTTTAAGAAACAGTTGAAGATTGATTTGTACATGATTCTTTATTCAGTAAACTCACTTTTCATGTGGTATTCCTGATAATGCTGCAATACGGACCAGAAATCCGTGTAAAAATCTGCAGCTGGTAATGTTAGCTGTTAGCATTCGTTGGGCAGAACAGTCCTGCCTGGCTAAAAAAAACGAGCTTTGAGCTAATATTGAGTAACAATATGATGCGTTCAAGCTCAATTCAGTAAACATTTTGGAGAAAGAAAGCTTGTAAAAATGTGTATGTTAGTAAGAAAGTACAGTTGTTTCACAGCAGTATAAACTAGATAGTAGAATATATTATGAACTGTGTAACTACCTTACTTGCTCTTAGCAGCTTATAATACATAAATCTAACTTTTTTTTTAACCAAAGCAAATATTCAAATGGAAGAAAAAAAATTCGTATCATTTGAATAGTTTTTTTAACGCAAATAACTATAGATGACACTGACAAAAATGACATGTACCAAAAGAATTACTATATACATGGTATAGTGGAGTGCTGAAAAAAAGTTTGCAACCATACCAGCTTATCCATCCAGCTTAACCATACCAGCTTATATAAAAATAACAATAAGAAAATGATTGGTAAATCAGCGTCATCCGGAAAACAACATGATTGGTGCATCTCTCATTTAAGTGGCACCGAATGCTAATAACAGTTTGACTACCCAAATATCATGTAACATTCAGAAATCACAGAGCAATGTCATATTTATTAAGCTAATGTGCCAGATTTAAACCTCTGTAATTATGATACACACAGACCTGCAAAAAGACGGTGGAGTGTGTCTACTGTCACAAAATCGCGATGGTGTCCTCCACCATCATGGAAAGAGACCAAAAGGGCAAAGTCCAGCTTTACTGTTCGTCTCCATGTGTTGAGCTGAGTCGACCCCCCCAACACATTCTCACTGGTAGGACACAGACACACAACCACATGTATTAAAGGGGCCCTATCATGCTTTTGGAGTTTTCCCTTTCCTGTAGGGTGTTGTATATGTTTTTGTGCAGGTAAATGGTCTGCATGGCTCAAATCCCTGTGTTCCCTCCAGAGGGAGTTTGTCTCCCACACATAGTAACACCATTATGTAACACTTGCGCTTCTAGTGGCTTAGGGCTCCAACACACTGTACATGATAGACTAAAGAGCGGGACATCTCTAAGCAGTTGACTAATCACAACAGCTAACCAATCAGAGCAGACTGGGCTCTGGTTTCAGACAGAGGGTGAAAATAGGTGGTGCAGCACAGGCAGTATGAGAAAAATAAAGAGCTTTTTGAACATTAAATAATGGAGACATGTCACAGTAGAGACACAACATACAAATATGAACCTGAAAATGAGCTAAATAGGGCCCTTTTAAATGTATAACAGGTGGCTCATTACTTTTCTTTAATGAATAGTAGGGGTGTAACGGTATCCGTATTCGTCCCGTACCGTCACGGTTTGGACGTCACGGTTCGGCACATGCAGTCACACGACGAATACGCCTTTTTTTTTACGAGTGGGGAAAAAAGTAATTCAGGGCAGTATCCACTACACTATATATAATCCAGGGGGCGGTATTGCGCCTAAAAGCTGTTTGCCAGCTGCCCTTAAACAACAAATGAAGAACAAGAAGAAACACAACAACAAAACGAACAAAATACAAGAAGAAGAAGTTAGTATGGCGATTTCAGATAACACACAGGAGCTAGAACTCACCTGCTTCTTTTAAATCAGCTGTGTGGGAACAATTCGGGTTCCCTGTGGACTACAATAACGATGAGGTGTGCGAGTGGTGGATCGGACGAGGACGGTGTGTCGGTGTTGTTCTACAGCGGTGCTGTATGCTAAAACATGCTAAATCATATCAGAAAGCATCACCCAGATTTGCCAATCACCGGAGCCCAGCAAAAGACAACAGCTGTTCAACAGCTGATCCCCGCTGTTTTTAAGAAGCCAATAGAGAGCTGAGAGACCAAAAATAAATAACGGAAGGTTTTGGCATATGTTTTTCAACGACTTTGCGCTCTTGAAACACTTTCTTATTATTTATGATGTAATATTTTCAAGACTTTCTTTTTAGTTTTACAGCTTGATGAAACCTTCTTGTTTGACATCAGCCAGTAGGCCTATAGATAATGTGGCCATCTGAGTGTACTGTAGTGTGTATGGTTTGTTTTTAACTGTTTAATACAGTTAATTATTCAAAATGTCAGAGTTCTTTATTTTTAAACTGAAACTTGCACTACTGTTCAAACATAAATAACAACAAACCTGGAATTATGCATTTGGGACTTTTTTTTGCTTTTTCTTGTTGTACCGAACCGTACCGAACCGTGACCTCCAAACCGAGGTACGAACCAAACCGTGACTTCTGTGAACCGTTACACCCCTAATGAATAGGGTTTAATCTTCTTTTACAGTGCTTCAAGCACCTCCAAAGCATGGAAAAGGGAAAGCATGTTTCAATATTAGTTAAAACACATACTACATAGCATTTTTTAATTTAATTTGTTATGTTATCTTTTTCCCTTAGGTGCTGCGTTCCCCTGCTGCGAGTGCAACGTGTCGGCTGTTCCTCAGTATCACCTGGCCATGGTGGACGGAACCATCCGCAACTTCTGCTCCTACGACTGCGTTTCTATCTATAGGGTAAGAACAGTTTTGTTTCTAATCATGGAGCCTGTGTTGGTTTTGTAGATTTGACATTGGTGTAATTTTCCCCTCCATGTCTCCACAGAAGTCCGGTAACACCTCTCAGCCAGACCTGACCAATGGAACCCCCGCTCTCAGGGACCCCAAAGCAGGACCCTCTGCCGGGGTCAGCTCAGTCCCTCCCCTCCCTCAGGACCACCCGTCTTCGGTAGCCTTCCCGGGCCACCATCCCAGTCATACCTCAGTGCCCCCGCTCGAGCCTCCCTCCCAGGCCCCCGCCAAAACGCCTGCTGTTCAGCCTATGAAACCAGCAGAAGTGGGGCCCAAGGACATATCCAAGCTGACCTGCCATCAGTGCAGCAAAGAGTTCAGCACAAAGCCGCTGCTGTTCAGTCACCAGGTAAGGAGCCCAGATCACATTTATGACTGCTGCTGAGTTGTCCAAAAAACAGATCCTATGTCTTTTCCTGACAATTTCTCTTTAACCTCTTAAGCCCGAAGGTCCCCCCAGTGAACCCCTCCCACTGTTTTTTTTACGAGACTATGTCTCAGGGCTTCTTAACATTTATGAAACTATTAATGTTTCATACCCTTTTAAAGGTAAGAAACTCCGCTAACTGACAATAAGAACAATTGTTAGCTAAAAAAAACACGAGTAATACCAAGCCTTTGAATTAGCATTGAGCGAAAAAATGCTAACTAATGCTAACGCTTTATTACTATCTTAACTGCACAAACAAGATATACAATTTTTAAAGCTGAGACTCCACAGATTCCACACATGTAATGTCATCACTGTACGACCTCGAATTCCTGGAGCTATCAGCCAGAAAAGAGAAAGTAAACAACATCCGGTTTCAAAAATATTACAATAATTACGTCTTACCTTTTTTGATTTGTGATCAAAAGTTGTGTTCAACGGAATAAAAACGCCGCTCAAGGTTAATCCAATGTCTTTGTGTCACGTAGACATTTTTACTGATAATCCATCATCATATTTATGGCAATATACTGGGTATAAAGTTTTGCCGTCCAGGCTTGTACTTTCAGATATGTTTCGTTTGCTTCTCTATTACGTCCGCAATGGTAATGTTTACGTGGATTTGGGAACTGCCCATTGATTCTATTGGATGTAATGGTTAAGAAAAAGGTGTAAATCACCCAAATCGACCAATGGGTTCCAGAGATATGGTCCTGCGTAAAGTATAAAGAATGCCAGACAGTTTAAGTACATTACGCAGCAGACTTTACTTATTGTTTACTACGTAAGGAAGCAGGAATTGCAGGACCCAGAGTGCATGGAGCACAGAGCGGACAGCAGATAACGGAATTGCAGTTTTATTGCTTAAAGATTATCAGAACATTTCAAAGGGGACACAGCCACATTGGATATTAACCTATGGATTAACTACATCATCGTTTTTATCGTTTTAATGCCATTGAAGACCAGTTTAGACCAGACAAAGAGGACGGTGAGCCATGTTAGCCTAACGCATTACATTACATTGCATTAGCGCTAGCGCCACTTGTTTTGATGTACGTTTTTGTTGATAACGTCGCGAGTTTGTATCTTTCAGTGTTGAGGTGGGCACCGTTAGATTCTGTGTCTTTACGATCATAAACAATGTGTTGGATGTGCAGCTAGGATAAGTAATAAGGGAGCTAGGAGTGATTTTCGGTGCAGTAATAGGTTAGCATTTTTCGCTCGGGGCTAATTCAGAGGCTCACTGTAAGAGGATAACAGAGTAGGCATATGTTTTTTTTTTGTTTTTTTTTTCCACAACAGTTGTATTTGGATGGAATGAATACCTATAGTGATAATTCAAAGTAATAAAATGATTTTTACAGTGAAAAAGTTCAAATGGAACGGATGGTTCCCAAATTACCCAGAGGTGAGTCCGCTTGGACTTTATTTTTCTAAACCTCTCTAAAAAGGTCAAATTTCACTTGTTTTGCATCAATCTTGATACAGGGTACTTATTATATGTTATAGTTTGGATTCCTAAAGCTTTTAGTCTACTAGCCCATCATTCAAGGGTGGGTTTCACTATAAGTAATGGGTTTTTTTTAGGCGGACATTAGAATTTACATGTTTTTACTGTGTTCCATCTGAATTTACTTTTAAAATAAAAACATCTATATTGATTCTGACACTTCTACATCCAACTCACAGATGTAACCTTGCTTTGAGAGAAAAGATTATTAATTTACCCCTTTTTAGAAGTGAAGATATAGTCTTTGTTGTGTTAGTGGCATTTTCGAGCCTGAAACCTGAAAAACAGGCTCAGGGCTTAAGAGGTTAACCTTCGAGAAAATCGTCAAGGGTTTGAAGCAAAATGTGAAGGAGAAATTATTAGGACTGAGGTAGAGTCAATATGCCTCAGCTAAAACTACAAAATTCAGTAGATGAACAACTAAAAATGCATCTCGATACTTTTTTGTTTGATGTGTGCTTTATAAACTTTGACAACAGTGAGAAATATATCGACTCATTAGCAGGGTTTGAATTCCAATTAAAGAAATTAAAGGGAAACTTAATGATTGCTCGCGCTCAACCTCCTGTCAACTCATTTGAATCAACATGAATCCCATTAGTATGAGCGTATGTAGATATTTGAATACTGCAAAATGTACGCATTATGCATAGCCTGTACGGCAGGGTTCGGCAAATACGTTTTATTTTTCTCGGAATTTTTTTTTCTGAGCCACTAGATGGCGGGCCGGAACATAATCAAAGGCTTATTTAAGTAATTGATTGTTAAAACATGTGACACGTTCGAATGCTTGGGGGGGAGGGGGGGTACTAGTGAACTGTCAACGGGGGGGAACCTCGCTGCGGTGCCGTTCTGTGATTCTACAGATGGCCAGTCCGCCACTGCTCACAAGCTTATTAAGATCTAAAGCTTTAGTGCGTTTTGAATCAATGCTGAGTACAGCCAAACTTGACAGTCTCTTCTCTGTCATCATTGTAGACCGAATGCTTCTTGTTTTGCGCCGTCCCGTTCAAATCACATTTCCATGCTCGCGCCAGGGCCGGGGGATGGGGTTACAAGACTCGCGTCTTGTGCTGCATTCACTTGCACTCGGACATTAGGGATTTTCTCTCAAAAATATCCGACGAGCCACAACTTTTCTTTCAAAACAAAGCTGCCAACTGGGGTGGCAGCATATGCACCACCACCCTTCGCCCAACATGATCAAGCGGCTTCTCCAATTTTGTTGTCAATGTTTTGACTGAACTTTGTTACTGTTCACATAAGTAAACGTTACGTTTGAATGATTTAGTGAGCTGGTGTTATTTTTTTCAAACCACAAACTGCATGTTAGCTATTTCAGCACCACGCGCTGTCCACCTACTTATTGATCCACTATCAGCGTCAGTGCACCACGCTGCCAGATTGTGCCTGTGCTGTGTGTCATTCATTCTCAACATGGATAAAAGTACAATAAGCACTCTTCAGGTGTAGGTAGATTCTCTATTCGGACATTATAGCCTATATGTGCGACTAGTGGAGCCTCACAGATGGGGGTGCTGCAGCCCCCTTCCCGCGTCCGTTCGTGATGGAGCTCCAACGAGCCGTTTAGGACAGAGTGAATACACATGCTATACAGATATTCTGTATGAGAAACCAATGTGAGTTTGGAAAATTGCACAATATAAATCTATTCTAGTATACCTCAACAATGAAATTATGATCAGTATAAATGGCCATGACATGTGACCTTTTTAAGAAACACCACCCAACTCCGTAAACACCTTGAAACTTTGACTTTATTAATAATTTTACAACATTAATTCCTAATTTTCCTTTTGGTTTCACATATTGTTGAGAGTTCAAAACATATAATTACTTTAGCATATTATGACATGAGATGGAAAATGCGTAATAAGCATCGTAACTTGCATGATCTGTGTTTTTATGCGTTGCGTTAAATTAGAGCCGCAAGAAATTGTGGGAAAGCATAATATTCTTTATTTTCGTAAAGGATGGCTCCGTGTATCCTAAAATAAAGGAGATTATAAAGGAAGCATTGGAGCTCCTTCCTTTCATCTAGATAATTCAAACAGCTCTTATCATGGCTGACACATCCGTGTCCTTCCCAAGCAAATAATGAATATTCAACTGCAACATATTAAGTCTGAAAATGTACCCTTTTCCCAACCTGAATGACGAGTGTGCCTCTCATGATGATAATATGAATTGCTTCCTGCAGGCCAGTATTTCTATGTTCTGCAGTGAGATGTGCTGTGACCAATATATAAGCCAGAAAAATGTCCTGATGCCGTGCGAGATCTGCAAACGTGAGAAACGGCTCCATGACACCCTCTGCTACAACCAACAGGACCTGTTTTTCTGCAGTGTCGGTGAGTCAATGTTTAAAAGTATTCATCGGGAAGGCTTGTAACCTTAAAGCTGCTTTTGAATTTTAAGTTAAATAATATCCTCAGTTCATATGAGAGAACCTCTTGAGAATAAAAAAGAATCCTTTTCAGTACTGATTTTAATTTACAGAATTGCTAATTTTCAGGTTTCATATTTGTATGTCGTGCCTCTACTCTACATGCTTTAAAGGGGACCTATCATGCACAATGCCCTTTTTGATATTTTGTATACATAAATGTGTCCCCGGTGTTTCAGGGAACTCACGCAGCGTCACTCACTTTTCCTCCTTACCCAAATCTCTAAAAACGGAGGTACAACAGAGCTGATCCAGATTTGCATCCGATATGACATAATATCGGAAATGTGGACCCGCGGCCCTATCAGAAATGTTGCTCTCAGAAACAATGCCTGACTGTTTTGTACGTAATATAGTCTTTGTTTTCATTAGCAAGCATCGCTAACACTCAGAGCTAACTGGGTGGGACTTTCGGCAACAGTTCTAAATTGGTTTGAATCCTACTTAAAGGATAGAAACAACTTTGTTTCTATAGGTAAATACACATCTGAGTTGACAAATATGACATGTGGGGTTCCTCAAGGCTCCATCCTGGGGCCTCTACTCTTTAACATCTACATGCTACCACTAGCTCAAATAATGAAAAACAACAAAATAAGTTACCATAGCTATGCTGATGACACACAAATGTACCGAACCATTTCACCAGGAGACTATGCTCCAATTCAGACACGGAGTAAGTGCATTAAACAAATCAATGACTGGATATGTCAGAACTTTCTCCAATTAAACAAAGATAAAACTGAGGTAATGGTTTTTGGAGCCAAGGCAAAACGTACAAAAGTTAGCGCTGAGCTTCAGTCTGCAATGTTCAAAACAACAGATAAAGCCAGAAATATAGGTGTAGTCATGGACTCTGACCTGAGTTTTAACAGTCACATTAAAACAGTTACTAAATCAGCCTACTATCACCTAAAGAATATATCTAGGATGAAAAGACTAATGTCACAGCAGGATTTGGAAAACTTGTCTATGCTTTTATCTTCAGTAGACTTGTCTACTGTAATGATGCCTTTACAGGTCTCACTAAAAAATCTATCAGAAAGCTGCATCTAATTCAGAACGCTGCTGCTTGAGTCCTCACTAACACTAAGAAAGTGGATCACATCACTCCTGTTCTGAAGTCTTTACACTGGCTTCCTGTGTTGCAAATAATTGATTTCAAAATACTGCTGCTGGTTTATAAACAGGGTTCGTACGGGTGCTTGAAATCCTTGAAAATGCTTGAAATTTGACGTGGTGTTTTCAAGGTTGGGAAAGTGCTTGCATTTTGGGAATGGTGCTTGAAATTGAGAAAGTGCTTGAAAATGTAAATGCTTTACTTTTACAATAAATTGCTGTCTGACTGAATAGTTCGCTTTTTAGATTAAAAGAAAAGAATTGCTTCGCTTCTACATGAAACAGCTCCGCTGCACCTTCCCGCGCTATGCGCGCGACCTGCAAGTGTTTGTGTTACGTGTGACCTGGGCATTCTGATGAGAGATAGGTGACTGTGTGCCAGGAGGAGGTTGCCGTTTCAACGAGCGTTAGCTAGCAGAAGACAAATACAAGCCATGGCTAAGACGAGGGTCAAGCCCACGAGTAGCCTCCTGCAAAGTTTGCAACATAACGATGGGAGAGTCTGCGCTGACGAGCCACATGAAAGGTACGCCGTAGTAGAGCATTTTAGATTAGGCTAACGTTGCATGTTACGTTTGTTTAAGCTAACGTTAGCTAGCTGAATAGCGAACTCGATTGAGGGATAATAATAATTGCAGGGGACAATCATTTCAGAGGAGCGTACCTATGTTAATATGTGCGTTACAGTCGCCATCGTGTGGTGTTCAGAGGATGAAGCTCTCACGGCATTTCATATTATAGTCACGAAATATAATCTATTGATTCGACACAGAGCGATTTTGAAAGCAATGTATTTCTACTGGTAGTATGTTTCGTGCCTAAACCAAATGTGACTTGCTCTATCGAAATCAGTCACATTGACCCGAAGACACATTTTCGTTTGTGTTACTGGTCTGGGGGAAGCTCGCGAGTGTGTTTGTGTATTTTTGCGTTTGTGTACCGGGAAACACTCACAAGAAACACCGGCGGCTGTTATGCTTGCTGTGACGTTAAATTACTCCGTTCTCTGCTTGTAATTATGCCGAAGCTTCAAAGCTGTATTTATCATCTGAATTTGCCGAAACAAGTTTAATATTCTGAAAGCCAATACTTTGTTTATTTGAAAACAGATGAAAACAAACTGTCTTTTATATAAAATTGAAGTATTATACAAGTAAAACTACATTTAGCTTTAATCCCATGTAATTGTAGAATGAACACAGTCTTCATGTGAAGATGTATAAGTCAGGTGTCTTGAGTAGTCAACATTACCTAAAGTCATTTTACACATTTGTAAATATTATTTTCCACTTGTTACCATTGTGAGTCTATTTTTATGCAGCTCTGCGTGATTTTGTGGCTACAATTCAGGCTAATACATATATATATATATTTTTTTTTTTATTTCTAATAAAAGTACAAGTACTCAGATCTTGTAGTGAAATGATAAGTACACAGATCTTGTACTTGAGTAAAACTAGAAGTACCAGAGTGTAGGAATACTCTGTTACAGTAAAAGTCCTGCATTCAAAATGTTCCTCAAGTGAAAGTAGGAAAGTATTATCATCAATATATAGTGAAAGTAGCGACAGTAAAAGTAGTCGGTCCATTTCAGAATAATATATATGATATGTTTTATAATGATTGATCATGAAAGTGTTCTCAAAGCTGGTGAAGGTGCAGCTAGTCTGAAGTACTTTGTAGACTGCAGGGTAGCTTGTGAATTTACTCCAGGTGGAACTAAAGTCTGATTCAACACTTGGTTATATTTCACACCATTCATCCAGATCTGTGAAGTAACTAAAAGGTATTAAATACATATTAAATACCTCTGACTTATGTTCACTGCCAACCTAAAAGTACCTCAACAATTAATCCATAATGTATTGAAAAGTTATTTGGCTGATTGTTTTATATTGGCTCAGCCAGGTTATATGGGAGGCCCAGTCTACATACAGATCACTTAGTTTTCTTTTCTTTAATTTTTCATCCTCGTGTAGAATGCTATCACGAAACACACATTTGGTTATTTATAGCATAAAGAACGCCTGATTTAATGTGAGGTAGGGAAATAATCATTTGAGTATGTGTATATAAAGCTGTAAGATGCTTGAAAAGCTGGAAAATGCACCGTGAAAATGCTTGAAAAGTGCTTGAATTTGACTTTGGAAAAGGTGTAAGAACCCTGTATAAAGCTTTGAATGGTTTAGGCCCAACATACAGTTCTGACCTACTGCTAAATTATGAACTATCCACAAATCTCAGGTCTTCTGGGACGGGTTTGCTTTTTGTCACCCGAGTCAGAACTAAACATGGAGAAGCAGCGTTCAGTTATTATGCCCCAAATATCTGGAACAAACTCAGAAACCTGCAGGTCCGCTGCAACTCTGACTACTTTTAAATACAGGCTAAAGACTTTTCTTTTTGTCGCTGCTTTTAATTGAGCTATTCATATCTTAAACTGCACTGTAACTTTTATCCATGTATTTTTTCTTTTAATGTTATTTGATTATCTTTCCTTTTTAATGACTGTTTTTAAATGCCATTTTCTTAATGTCTTTCATTTTTGTAAAGCACTTTGAATTACCTTGTTTTGAAAGGTGCTATATAAATAAACTTGACTTGCCTTGCCTTACTGTGTAAAAAAAGCAGGAAATAAAAAAAGTTACTCACCTTGTGGTAAATCCGCAAGAGAAAAAATATTTGAGCTCCATACTGTTTGAGAAATAATCCTTCCTGTGGTTTGGAACATGATATGGCATTTAACCTCATAGAATTCTGAGCAGGCACAAGCTCCCCCTCCTCTTCTTTATTTTTCAAGCTAAGGAGCCCGAATCAGCACTTCTCTAACAGGGCTGAAATAGAGGGATATGAGGGATTTCTAAAATGCATTATCTGTTTGGTATTTTGAGCAAAACACATCATAGTCATGTTTTTCATATTTTTTTATATATCCGAGACCTAAAAATAGCATAATGGGGGAACTTTAATGTTCAAAAAGCTCTTTATTTTTCTCATACTACCTGTGCTGCAGCACCTCTTGTCACCCTCTGTCTGAAACCAGAGCCCAGTCTGCTCTGATTGGTTAGCTAGCCAGCTATGTTGTGATTGGTCAACCACTTAGAGATGTCCCTCCCCCTTAGCCTGTACGCACAATATTTTAGAGTGCTAGCCAATAGAAGCGCGGGTGTTACATGGTGATGTCACTATGTTATTGAAGTAAACAAAGGAGTCCAATGGAGGCACTGAACACTGGGAGTTTACAGTTCACAAGCGTGCTCTTCCCCACAATTTGGGGTGTACACCACCCCAAATTGATCATGTTGTTGATAGTGCTATAGATGCCCTGCGAATAAAATTAGACTCTTGCTCCTTTGAAAAAGAAGAAAATAAAACAACATAGACTAGCTCCATGGCATAATGCCGAAACCCGCAAAAGTCGAGACAACTTGAAAGGATATGGCGTTCCACTAAACTTGAAGAATCTTGTTTAATTTGGCATATTACTCTCAATGAATATAAGAAAGCACTGCGTAAAGCGAGAGCAGCTTACTACTCTTCATTAATAGATGAGAATAAGAATAATGCAATATTTCTTTTCAGCACTGTAGCCAGGCTGACAGAGAGCCACAGCTCCATTGAGCCTTCTATTCCCATAACACTCAGTAGTAATGATTTTATGTGCTTTTTTAATGATAGAATTGTTACTCTTAGAAACAAAATTAACGACCTCTTGGCTCTGACCAGTATAGTGTTATCAACAGCTCCCGGAAACGTAAGTTCTAATATTACACTAGACAGTGTTGTAGTCAAGTTACCAATTCACGAGTCCGAGTCACCCAAGGAGTATCCGAGTTAGGGATGCCAGCGATTATTCGAATATTCGCTACAGTCTCCATAATCGAATATTATTTTTAAAAATCGATTTTTTTTTTCTTTTTTCTAATTATTATTTATGTTTTTTTTTTTTTTTCTGGCTTAGTTTCAACCAAAATATATATAAATATATATATGCTAATAATAGTAATAGTATTAATAATTGTAAATGATCATTGGTCACACCACCAGTTTGTTTTACTGTAAACTTGGAGGAAGCCTGCGTGCAGAGCAGACTGCTGCTGCAGCACGCTACACACCGACCCCACCCCCCCTCTCCCTCACACGTGCGACTAAAGATGAACAAAGCGGCAGGTAAAAAGAGTTCCTCGTGGAACTACTTCGAACTTACAAGTCCAAAGGAAGTTAAATGCAAGCTCTGCGAAAAGACGTTGGTCTATCACAGCTCAACCTCAACAATGCGTTCGCATTTGAGTGCGAAGCACGCCAAAGAGGTTACAGAGAAAGACGCAGCACAGCCGGCCATTACCAACTTCACTTCAAGGCCACGTCGTTGTGATGGCATGCTTGTTTGTTGTTTGTACTGTTAAACATAGTTGGTTTTGTATCAAACCCTTTCCTCAGCGTTGACATTGAACAGCTGTCAGCTAAAATGCAGGAGGTGTTTACATTACCTATGGGTGTTGACATGGAGATCATTGAAATGTAAAGTGACATTGAATTGAAGGCCAGAGCAAGAGATCAGGACTTTTGGTCACCCGTGAGTAGAGAGAGGTATCCACTGATTGTGTCATGTGCGCTTAAACTGAAGGCCTACTTTGGCTCCACATACTTATGTGAAACGGCCTTTTCACAAATGAAAATAATTAAATCCAAGTATAGAACTCATATGACTGACGCACATCTTACTGACTGCCTCCGGCTGGCAATCACTAACTATCAGCCAGATTTCAAAAGGCTTACAGATAAATTGTGCAGTCACAGCAGTCTCATTAAAGGCAGGCTGATAGAGCAACTTGAGCATTGAAAATATATTGTGCATTGAACAGAGAAACTTAATATGGATTACATTGAACTGTAGGCTAATATCTGTACATGTGAATATTACTAATTGAACTGAGGAACTAAATATAGTGCATTGAACAGATACTGTAAATATTAATAGTTTGTATTGAACAGATAACTGTGCATAACTGTCTTTCTTTGTGTGCATCTTTCCACGTACATTGAGCCTGTTGTAACATAAATTGATTGCAAAAATAAATATGACGATGAATAGTCTTACTCCTAAGTGGTTTTTTTGGAAGATATCGGATTGGTAGATCTCGGTTTACATTTTGGAATAAAAAGTGATCTTGGGCTTGAAAAGGTTGGTTACCAATGCTCTAAACCATCAATGTGTATCTTAGACCTGTTAAAGGAAGTTTTACATTAATTAACACTTCTTTATTAAATATTATGAATATGTCTTTATTATCAGGCTATGTTCCACAATAATTTAAAGTAGCAGTGATAAAACCTCTTCTTAAAAAGCACAACCTCGATCCAGAGGTTTTAGCCAATTATAGACCTATTTCTAATCTTCCGCTCCTCTCAAAAATTCTTGAAAAAGTGGTCTCAAAACAGTTGTGTGACTACTTAAAAAAACAATGATTTATTTGAATAGCCTCAGACAAAGGACTTGTCTCTATTCTTGTCTTGCTCGATCTCAGTGCTGCATTTGATACTATCGACCATGATATCCTATTGCAAAGACTAGAGTACTTAGTTGGCATAAAGGGAACTGGTTTAGGTCCTATCTATCTGAACGGTCTCAGTTTGTGTGTCAACAATGAATCTTCCACGCAAACCAAAGTTAGCCATGGAGTGCCACAGGGCTCAGTGCTTGGACCTATTTTGTTCACATTTATATATGCTTCTGTTAGGCCATATTATAAGGAATCATTATGTACATTTTCCATTGTTATGAGGATGATACTCAATTATATTTATCCATCAAGCCTGATGAATCGAATCTAAATACAATTCAAGACTGCCTCAAGAACTCAAAAAACATGGATGACCTTACATTATTTGATGTTAAACACGGCCAAAACTGAAGTTATTGTACTCGGCCCAAAGAATCTACGAAACAAACTATCTAAAGATATATTAACTATGGATGTCATTAATTTGGCCTCCAGTGAGACTTTAAGGAATCTTGGTGTTATATTTGATCAGGATTTATCTTTTAATGCCCACATAAAATAAAACTCAAGGACCGCCTTCTTTCATCTACGTAACATTGCACAAATCAGGCATATCTTGCCTCTGTTACGCCCAGGCCTAGGGGAACCTCGGCGCAACATAAAGTTTGCTCTCTCCCCACTTTTCCCACTCTCAAGACAAAGACAGAGACAGAGAATGTCGTTTGGTCAATTTAATTTACCAAATCTGAATCAAACAAAAATATACTTTCACAACAAAAAGAAACATGCTGAAAGTCTGATACCAAAAATAAACAAAACGGGAGTAACAAAACCACAAAAACTAACTAACCTTTAACACAAAATCTTACCTAATATGCCCCTTTCACACCAACGCGTTTTCAGCTCCGACTCGGAGCTGGAGCCTGAAAAGTGCCGGTTTTTCCTGTTCACACCGCAGCGGCGCCGCCTCTTAGCTCCGGAATCCGGTTCACTTCCAGCTCCAAAAAATTGTTGGTCTAGAGGCAAGAGCTTCGGAGCTAAGAGGTGGCGTCGCTTACGTCGAGGCGTGTAGGAAACTAAACCCACCTCCCCTGAACATGGGTCGACTGTTATGCCTGCCTACAAGCAGTAGTGCTTCTAAACACACTTTATAAAGTCAGGCAAGACTAACCAGGCTTCGTGTGATTCGGTTTATTTGTACCTTACTTTGACCATCCGTTCACTGTTATCGATCATTGTGGAGAGAGGCAGACGTGTTGTTTTGTATTATAGCAGCTATCGGATGGAATCGATACATGGGCTGCACAGGTTGTCGTGTCCGACTATCACAAGTAGAATCATAATAAAAAATACGCCGGTAAAATGTGCCTGTAGAAAACGGTTTATGCCACAATAGGATAGCAATAGCAAGTAGTCAGTTTAGCTTCGGTTGCTATCCTAACATCACCCATTTTATACCAGAGAAACTTTCATAACAGCGTTGTGATACCAAACAGCGTCAATTCAGACTGACACACATTCACTTAAGGGGAACTGGGGATATGTATCAGCTGCTTGTGTGAGTCGGAGAGTGAATACTTTAGAGCGGCCGCTGCAGTGTGAGCTAACCGGGAGCTAACGGGAGAATAAACTCCCGTGGAAGAGCAGCCAGCACTGCAGCGGTCGGTAAATGCTGCAGAAACACATTAATAAACAATGAACCACGGCACTCTGGAGCAAAGTATAAGGTTGGAGAAGTCGTTATTCAATTTATTCTGGCTTCGTGTGATTAAAAGCAACACGATCATCGACCCGACGCAGTTCCCCGTTGTTGTTGTTGTTGTTGTTGTGAGCGCCGTTGGGGAGCAAATCAGCGATGTAAACGGTGACGTCAGCACCAGTCGGGCTCTGGGCGGTGTGAACAGAGCGGGAGCAGAAAAGGGAAACCGGAGCTGAACCAGAAAAGCTCTAGCTCGGAGCTAGAAAGGGAAAAGCTTATAGTTGATAAAATAATCTAATAAGAGTGCATTGACGTAGACACGTTGTGCCTCTTCACCTATACATTTGAGTTCTTACTCTTTTTCCTTACTGATGGTATGTAATTTGGTTGTGTGTGTAGATGGTGGAAGCAGGGAGAGGCATATACGTGCCTTGATCCCTGCCGAGTCGACACACAACTGTTGATTGGTGTCAGTGCCAACAAAACTTTTTAGGAGCAATGCGCTCATGGTATAGATGTGGCGCATACATCTTAGTTCCTACTCTTTTCCCTCACCCTATCCTAAGGGAGTGCATGTACTAAGACACATTGTGCCTCTCCTAGGGGTGTAACGGTATCCATATTCGTCCCTTACTGTCACGGTTCGGATGTCACGGTTCGGCACGCCTTTTTTTTACGAGTGGGAAAAAAGTCTGTCATTCAGGGCAGTATCTATTACACTATTTTTAATCCAGCGGGTGGTATTGCGCCTAAAAGCTGTTTGCCAGCCGCCCTTAAACAACAAATGAAGAACAAGAAGAAACGCAACAACAAAACGAACAAAATACAAGAAGAAGAAAAGTTAGTATGGCGATTTCAGATAACACACAGGAGCTAGAACTCACCTGCTTCTTTTAAATCAGCTGGGTGGGAACATTTCGGGTTCCCTGTGGACTACAATAACGATGAGGTGTGCGAGTGGTGGATCGGACGAGGACGGTGTGTCGGCGTTGTTAGACAGCGGTGCGGTATGCTAATAGGAACACACGCCAAACATGCTAAATCATATCAGAAGGCATCACCCAGATTTGCCAATCACCGGAGCCCGCAAAAGACAGCAGCAGTTCAACAGCTGATCCCCGCTGTTTTTGATCAACCGATAGACATGAGAGCTGAGAGACCAAAATAAATAACGGAAGCTTTTGACATAATGTTTTTCAACGACTTTGCGCTCTTGAAACACTTTCTTATTATTTATGATGTAATATTTTCAAGACATTCTTTTTAGTTTTACAGCTTGATGAAACCTTTTTGTTTGACATCAGCCATTATAGATAATATGGCCATCTGAGTGTGTGGTACTGTTTGTGGTTTGTTTTTAACTGTTTAATACAGTTAACTATTCAAAATGTCAGAGTTCCTTATTTTTAAACTGAAACTTGCACTACTGTTCAAAATAAATAACAAACCTGGAATTATGCATTTGGGACTTTTTTTTGCTTTTTCTTGTTGTACCGAACCGTACCGAACCGTGACCCCCAAACCGAGGTACAAACCAAACCGTGACTTCTGTGAACCGTTACACCCCTAGCCTCTCCACCTCTGTTCCTTACTTCTTACTTGCTACCCCTTTCCCTCAACCTATCCTAAGGGAGTGCATGTACGTAGACACGTTCGTTTAGCTGCTTTAGGCTTAGACTGTCGGGGGACACCTTAATTATTCTGTCTGTCTGTACCTGTGTACTCTCTTCATCTTCTTATTATAGACACATGCATTTCCAAACATTTGGCCTACCTACGCTGTAAAATGTATTATCTTTTCAATTTACACACGGCATCTATTGCACGTCTGTCCGTCCTGGGAGAGGGATCCCTCCGCTGTTGCTCTCCCTGAGGTTTCTCCCATTTTCCCCTTTAAACTGTGGGGTTCTCTCTGGAAGTTTTTCCTTGTACAATGTGAGGGTCTAAGCAGTGTTTCCCCTACCATTGTCTTGGAGGGGGCGCCAACGGAGCCCCGTGCCCCCCCCTGAAATTCAAGGTTTTTAAAAATATATACAATGTGTGTGTGTGTGTGTGTATATATGTATATATGTATGTATGTATGTGTATGTATATATATATATATATATATATATATATATATATATATATATATATATATTAGGGCTGTCAAGTTAACGCGTTAACTTGACAGTGGCAGACCACACTTCCACGCTCACCGGCAGGCACCGACTGGCCATCTGGAGGACCGGGAGGGTGTGTGTATGTGTGGCCCGAGCGAGCGAGGGAGAGACCTTACGTGCATTGTTGTTGTTAGCATCTGGTGCTAGCTAGCTGCGCTAACGGATATAAGGAGCTGTTTAAATTAAAACAGAGTCGCCACAACTGCGCCGAGCACTTGACTTTATGCAGGAAGCAGACAGCGGGACATTGTAGGAGAAGTCAGCACACTCAGCTCGGATAGTGCAACATGATTGCAGCGTCCAGGCAGCTCCCGTTCGAGCATAATATGCCTTGAGTTGCACATAGCTCCAACGATCCATCCATCACACACACACACACACACACACACACACACACACACACACACACACACACACACACACACACACACACACACACACACACACCATGTGTATTGTATTATTGTATGAGAGAGGTTCCAGGTTGAATTGAGGTGAATATTTGTAATGTTCAGAGGTTGTTGTGTTTAATATTCATGAGAATATTTGTCATTGTTCAAATGATAATAAACACTAGCATAAAGCATATTTGTCCACTCATATGTTGATAAGAGTATTAAAAACTTGAAAAATATTCCTCTGAGGTACATTTAGAACAGATAAAAAATGTGCGATTAATTTGTGATTAAATATTTTAATCGACTGACAGCCCTAATATATGTGTGTGTGTGTGTGTGTGTGTGTGTGTGTGTGTGTGTGTGTGTGTGTGTGTGTGTGTGTGTGTGTGTGTGTGTGTGTGTGTGTGTGTGTGTGTGTGTGTGTGTGTGTGTGTGTGTGTGTGTGTGTGTGTGTGTGTGTGTGTGTGTGTGTGTGTGTGTGTGTGTGTGTGTGTGTGTGTGTGTGTGTGTGTGTGTGTGTGTGTATAGCACCAAATTGCAACTAATCTATATCTACTGTCACTTTTTACATTGAACATGTGCTCTTTTATTAAATAAACTAAACACTTTCATTTTAAGTTGTGAGTTTAGTGTTTTTTACCCTAAGAAACACTGATGCATTAATCAATAACAATAATCCACAGCTCCTCTCTCTGCTTCTGAGGATTTTAAAAAGATATATCCCAACCCCCCCACTCAAACAGCAACCAAACCTAGGGGAAACACTAGTCTAAGGACAGAGGGTGTCGTATTGTCATACTGATATTCTGTACAAACTGTGAAGTCCACTGAGACAAATGTAACATTTGTTATATTGGGCTATATAAATAAACATTGATTGATTGAGTTTAATCTTTGCAGACCATTGACATATACAAAAACCTATCGAACACACTACAGGAGATGGAAAAGCCCCAAAGAGCATTATAGGGCCCCTTCATTTTGTGATTTTATTTTATCTTTTAAGTGTGGTGTTTTATTTATGTATTTCGACATGCACATGTAAAGTCTCTTTGAGTACCAAAATGTATTATTATTATTAACCTGGTCAATCATAATCGCCCCATTTTTGTATTAATGACACTAATAATAGTCGCCCTTTCTGTGTTCCAGACTGTAAATCCGTGTTCAAACATGAGCGGATGGCTCTATGCAAGGATTCCTGCAGCTACTGCTCCGGCTTCAGCACCAAGATGCTGCACAGCCACTATGGAGGCCGGATGGAGGAGTTCTGTAGACCCCACTGCATGTCCCAGTACACTGTGCTCTACTATGGGGTAGGCTGTCCTTCAACTTTACACGGTGTGCCCGTCTGTTAATCCACTGGTTATTTATTTTTTAAATCTTCTTTCCCCTTTCTTTTCTCCCCTTCTGCTCTCCAGATGGGTCGCTGTGACAGCTGCAGAAAACAGGGCTCCATGACTGAGAAGCTGCAATGTTTGGGTTCAGTCCGTAACTTCTGCAACCTGCCCTGCCTGCTGCAGTACTGCCAGCTGCACTTTGAGACCAGCCACAGCAGCAGCAACGGAACAGGAACTGCCCCACAAACTCCATACGGTAAAATCAGTGTGACACATTAAGATGTAGAGCAGCAGTCTGAAATCCAACAAACCTAAAACAGTATTTTTCACAACATTCAGCTCAAAAAGGAGCAGATAAAGCTAGTTTGCCATGGGATGTAGGAGAGATTGTTCTGTAGGTGCCTGGTTTAGCTAAGCAACAACCGTGGTTAGAGAACATCAACATACTCTTCAAATGATGTGAAAACCACCATATTCAATCCGCACCGTTTCCATCATGTTTTGGAGTGCATACAGGGATGATGGAATAGAAGATAGGGGTGTAACGGTATCCGTATTCGTCACGGTTCGGACGTCACGGTTCGGCACATGCAGTCATACGGCGAATACGCCTTTTTTTACGAGTGGGAAAAAAGTCTGACACTCAGGGCAGTATTACACTATATATAATCCAGGGGGCGGTATTGCGCCTAAAAGCCAGCCGCCCGTAAATAACAAATGAAGAACAAGAACAAAACACAACAAAACTAACACAATACATGAAGAAGAACAGTTGGTATCTGCGGCGAGTTCACACAACACACAGGAGCTAGAACCCACCTGCTTCTTTTAAATCAGGTGTGTGGGAACATTTCGGGTTCCCTGTGGACTACAACAATGATGGGGTGCGAGTTGTGGATCGGACGAGGACGGTGTGTCGGCGTTGTTCGACAGCGGTGCGGTATGCTGGTGGTAACACGTCAAACATGCTCAATCACATCCGAGTCAGTCTCAGTCCCCAGCGAGAGGGTTTCCTCGACGGCAGGTGACCGGCATAGTTACCGCCCACAGATCTGCCCTCACTGCTGACAACGTAGACAAACTCATCTTTTTGAAGAAAACCTTGAAAATAGAGTAAAGCTTGAGTACCTTTATTTAGGCATAATGGCCTCACACACTCACAAGTTAAGTACACATGTTAGACATTGCTCCTAAAGGTACAGATTGTATTTGTTTTATATTTATCATTGTATTTATTTTATATTTTGACATCATGAGATGTTATACAGTTCTGTATTGCCTTTTATTGATCGTGATTGAAACACTTTCTTATTATTTATTTTAATATTTTCTTTTTAGTTGTACAGCTTATTTAACCTTTTTGTTTGACAGCCATTATAATAATATGGCCATCTGAGTGTGAGTGTTACTGTTTGTGGTTTGTTTTTAACTGTGTAATACAGTTAATTATTCCAAATGTTAGAGTTCCTTATTTTCATACCAAAACTTGCACTACTGTTAAAAATAAATAACAGCAAAAAAAAATATGCATTTGGGACTTTTTTTTGTACTTGTTGTACCGAAACCGTACTGAACCGTGACCCTCACAAGTTAATAACTTTTGAATGTTCCTCTCTCCTTCCAGCTCCAACACAGCCCCACCATTCCTCAAAGATGAATCCTGTCATCGCGGATGTGGTTTCTCTGGCCAACGGCTCTGCCACTCAGCCCAGTGTTTCAGCAGACACTGCTCTCACTGGTCAGTTATTTTACTTACATTAGTTAGTGCCGTATAGAACATTTTAAAGCTTTATCTATAGTGTTGACATCAACATTTGAATGCTGTCTATCCATTATGATTAAAGTCACTATTTCTGCACAGATTCTCATTAGACAATATTATTATTAGTCTTATTTTATTTATAGGATTACATTGAAGTGCGTATGATTGGTTCTGACTGATCCAAACATTTCTAATAACGTTCAGAGCGTTTTTAAGTCCAAAAGTGATAATTCATTAAAAAAAGATCAAATCATTTCCAAAGATCCACACTTTTTTAGCAAAGTACTTAAATGATGACGTTATTAACCTCCATTTGCCTGGCGCTTAATGCTAAGTTAAGACATCTTCACTTTCATTACACATGTAGGGAGCAAGTTTATGAGCATTCAAAGTTGATTTACAAAAATTAATTTTATCCAAAACATCCCTTTTTTCCCTTCTTTTTGTTAAATATATAAGGGTGATGACCTAATAAAATATAACAATGCTAACATTTTAAAGCATTTGGCACAGCTTTATTTAAAGCCACAACACTTGTTATATTTTTATAATATGCATGTCACAGTGGGGTTTGATGCAGTGCTGATTTATTTGTATTTTCTCTTTTGTAGGAACACTTCCAACCACCAACATTGACGCCAAGAATCTAGACCACGTAGGTACCCTGGGTGTGCGTGTCATGGCTAAAAAAAATGTACACTATTGATAATAATATTAGAACCAAAGTCAGTGCCCACATTTCTTTTTCTGAAAATGTTTGATCTGGTCAGAAATAAAACTTTTGTCCCCTGCAGCATGTGACTTAAGAACTAGATCATATCTAATTTAGCCGTTTTTCAATTTGTAATTTCCAGGCCAGCACTCAGACGGATGCCATGCAAGGGCCTTCGTCCCGTCGCCGTCAAATGAAGAACAAGTCAGTTCTGTGTCGGCCCTTCACTGTGGACCAGGAGAGCATGTGCCAGCTGCTCTCCCCCTCTGCTGAGTCAGCAGGTAACTACAGAACACACACACACACACACACGTTTGGGTAGCCCTGTCCCACCTCACTCACACAGGATACAGAACTAACAACTATTTCAATAATCCAATAATCTGCTGATTATTACTTTGGTTGATCAATTATTGTCAGATGAAAAGACAAAACTCTAAAAAAAATTCCTACAGGGTTTTATTCAGAAAGAAAACGTATTCCTTTTCTGCTTGTACTATCCTCTTTCACAACAGTAACTTGTACATTTACCCCAATGGATAAATGTACACTTAATGTGTAAAATCTGCTTCCTCTGAAGTATTTATGAACGATTTTTACTGACAAACGCACGCTAACAGGTTAGAATGGACAGAAATGCCTTCTGTCTGTTTTACCTCTATTTTGTAAAAGATCAATGTAGCTGGCCATTCAAAAATAGCTTTGTCAGGGGGCCGACTACATTGATTTATAAAAAACGGGGGGAAAAGACAGAAGGAATTACTCTCTGACTTTGCAATGGTTAGTCTCTCCATACACCATGATTTCAAACAAACACTCCACAGATACATTTAGTCATCACCTGAGCTTATCAGTAGTATCCAAATTCTTATATACTATTTGTTTAAAATACTATTCATGAATAATTGTTATGATAGCACTCATAGAGGTAGACCCTTTCCTCTGGGCCATGGCTGGTGTGCCTTTTTGTTGGGTGTTTGTCACAACCCTACTCACCATCTAATTCAGTTTCATTCATTCTTTTGGTGCTATCAATCGTTCGATGTTCACAACTAGCTGTTTCGATAGTTGCAGCAGCTCTGCTAGATAGCTCCTCTCAACCCGACCAGACATCTGCGGAAGCTTCCACTTCTCCATCTCCATCACCCAAACCTCAGGGAGAAACTCAGCCGAGCGACGCCGTGCCTGCACGACTAACCGGACGCCATTTCCTGGGCAGAAGAGAGACGGACTCTGACTGCAAGGTCTGCTCCCAACACAAGAGGAAAAGGGTGGCGGAAGAAGAGCAGCAGGAGGAGGAGGAGGAGAAGAAGCAGAAGATGGAGGAGGATGAGGGGACGGAGAGGAAAACAGAAATAGAACCGGAGGAGGGAGTAAAGGATGAGAACAAAGAGCAGGAACACTCAGAGGTGAAGCTCTGTGAGCAGGAGGGCGGGACTTTGAGGAGGAAGACGTGGTATTTCTGTAAGACGTGTTCAGGGGAGCCCAGCCTCTGTCCTGTCCCCTGTTTTGAACTCTACCACACCAGACTGATCTACAAAACGGCTCCTGGACTGGAAGCACAAGGTGAGCCTTCTGAGTCCCACACCGCATGAACACTTTCTCATGTGAACACCATGAAATAGTTTCCTTTTCAAGTTATCATTTGGACAGCTGTATCTATGATTTAAGGATTCCAATTTCAAGGGACAGTTCACATCCAACTCACATATTTTCCCTCTTACCTCTAGAGCTATTTATTCATCTGTATTGTTTCTGAGTGTCAGAGCTATTGGCCATAGATATGTCTATATAATGAAACTAAACTGCACTCGGGTTGTGGCGCTCAAAGCCCAACATTTTTTAATTATACAGAAAAATTGTAATCTTCATTTAAAATAAATAAATAAATAGCACTACAGTTAAGAGGAAAAATGTGAATTTAGATGTTTGCCGTAAATGCAATGTCAATCCGAGAAGCAACAATGCTCTGACACAATCCGCTGACACCTCTGTGTCTTCTTTCAAGTCAATTGAACTGACTTCCTAAGAGGGTCGAGTGCATCACCCGGGTCTTTCTCTCCACAGCCTCCTGACCTGCTGCCGGAGAAGTCGTTGCCCCCCACCCCACCCGAGCCCCTCGACAAAGAATAAACCTCTCCAGGATTAACGGGTTCACACCTTCACTCCTTCACTGTCCTCTACACCCATTGTTGTGCCTGTCTAAATCCACCCCTGCAAAGACAGAAATCCATGTTTTCCAGCATTGACATGAATTTGGCAACATTTTTAAGATAGAGATTGCATTATTTATGAAGTACCGATCATCTTGGCTGTCTGTTTCCTCTTCCAATAAAGGGTATTTATCCTGTGTTTTTATTCTGACTAACACTATGGATGAGAAAAGTGCTTCAATGACTTACAAGATGTTCTCTTATTAAAGTAAAATTTTACCTCAATCTGCCACAATACTTGACCCTGTTATTAAAGCTGATCTTAGAACATGTGTCAAGTGTCTTAAAACCTGTCATTTCTTTATTAAGTGAGTTGTGTATGGTTTGTTAATGGACAGTATTTCCACTTTATTTCTACAAAAACACAAACAAGTATGTTTTTAGAGCAACCATTGCCCCCCTGATGTGTTTTCACACCCCACTTGACATCAGTCTTTCACTGTCTCACTACAGCAGCAGAGATGCATCATGCCATCTGATCCTTACATTTATTAAGATCACTTTTGCCCAGATGCTAAACAAATTGGTCACTGTAAAGAATTAAGGTTGGATGTTTTTAAGTGGGAGGCAAGATTTCCTTGGGGGGGCTCAATGAATGAAAATGCACAAATGTATCATTAACCATCCAACAAAAATAAAATCATGAAAAGGCCTAAAAGTGGGTTGTTTGGTTTAATAGTCCCGAGAAACAATATAAAGTTCGGAGGTGCTTTCCCACTTTCCAGGAGTCAAACTAATAAATGCCTTGCAACAGACTTTTTTTGTTGTAATACTATTGATGTGAAGTGGTCTCAGATTGCAGTATTGCACTCTGAAGTGTTCAGAGGATCACATAATACAATTATTATCCGAGAGGCATACAGAAATTTAGCAAAACTGGGCAATTTAACCTGCTTTGGGGGGGGTGGGTGTTTCTGAGCTTTTCAGGCCAAATACACTTTCACATTTTGAAATGAGTTCCTAATGTATGTCATGTACAGCAGGGAAACCCCATGCTTAAAATGACACTACATGTGCTAAACAAGGAAACGCAGGTTCATTGAGTTGGATTCAGGTATGAGGCCCAAATCTGAAATCACTTGAATATTTTTGAAGTGTCTCTGTGAGTGAATTATACAGCTGGTTTTGATTTTCAGTTCTCTTATTTGAACCGTTACACTACATATTGACGTTTATTATGAATGTGTGATGTAAGTTCAATTCCTTTCTGTACCTCGTGCAGTAATGGTAACCAAGTTTGACTTCTACTCACCCATCTGTATCTTTAATTTCACACGTTTTTCAACTTTCTGTTATGTTTGTAGCTTCTCAAATGTAACAGTGATTTTTTTTTTTTTTATGATTACACTGACATGGATCAGTCTGTGAACGCATTAATTTGCTTCTTTTTTTTTATATTGTCCAAGCCTTGAAATGATGGTTTAGATCAAGGCAATTCACTTTTCTACGTTTCAATAAATTGAATTTGTGAGTAAAAGTTAGTTTTGTCCGGTGTCTTATTTCACAGATTTCTTCTGACCAAAGCCCAGAGTTCATCATAACTGTTAATGAAATGCTGCTAACACAAAACCAAGGGGAGACATATTAGTCCAAACCAAACTACCAAGAAGTATTTCACTTTGACCTTTGACTTTGACCTAAGATATTACGTTCCCTTGTTGTCTAGGGCAAAAGGGATGTAACAAAATATGAACTAACACTAGTAAAACTACTAGCCACGTCCCACACAACACACTTCACAATCTGCAGAGGTCACACACTGACAGCCATGCAGCTCACAGGAGGAGGGAGAGAGAGAGCAGCCTTCCTCAGCCCTTTATACACCTGGAGGGAGACAATCAGGGGGGGGGGAGACACACAAACATACCACGGCACGTAACACAAGACTTAAACTCACTTACAGGTAAGCATCATTACACTTATTCGTAGGAAATATCAGGAGAAAGAGTTGTGCTCCAAATGTGAAATTACAGATTACCTCATGTTCATCAAAACGACACAGTGTGCTGATGATAAATAAACGGTATAGATGTTTTCAAAATGTGTTTAATTAGGAGTTTTAGGCTGCAATAAAGACACACTTAAATATGTTGTCAATTGTTAACATGAATTTAAAAGATAGCAACATTTCTCTCATTTGTTTTTTCGTTAATTTCTCCCTTTCTCTCTCTATGTCTTCCTCCTGATTTCCCTCACCTCCTCCTCCAGGTGTGCTTCCCCCCTCAATGAGTGTCTCAGTAGGGGGGGAGAATGTGAGGGTGATACTGGTGCCAGTCCCAGTCCCAGTACCCGTCTTCATCCCAGTACCCATGAGCATGTACTCCCAGTACACACCTTTTCCAATGGCGATGCCTGTGCCCGTACGTCTTAATATATTCTAAGAAAATCGTTTTTTTTTTCTGCAGCAAATTTGATGTAAACGTGTTCCTCCTGTTCCTCCCAGGTTCCAGTACCTATAATAGTACCACCACAGAAGAAGGAGACGAGAGACACTGCAGTGCAGTCAGAGCCTCACGCTGTGACGGAAGAACAACAGAGAGATGTTTCCACTGCAGGTGAGCAGCACAGAGTCCCTGTCCTAACATGGTGTATTACAACCATTTCAATCTGGATACAGTGGTAATATTCAGGAAAACTCTGATTTGACGAGATTAAAATTGTACATTTTAAGAAAAGAAAGGTTAATAGATTCGGAGTGGAAATCTCGGCAAGCAGTGTGAGTTCTTAAAAAATATTAACTTTTTTTTGCTTTTTATCTTTTAAATGATCACTTTTTTGTGTGCAGGTGAGGCTGCTTTTGTCCAGGTTTTTATGTCTTCAAAGGACACCAAAATTATCAGTTTTTTATCAATTACTCAAATCATGAAAGAATCTATTTTTTCTCGCATGACTCCATCATGAACAAAGAATCCAAGAATGGAGAAAGGTCTTTGGGAATTCACCTCAATGTACTAAACAAAAGCCAAACAATGTAAAAACATCTGTTTCCAAACTCCAACCAAACTAACGCAGTATAATCCAAGCCTTATTCGAACAGTAGTATGCTCACTACTTCCTGAACACAATCATTATTGCTAAAACATTACTTTTGAACTAGTTTCAGTGAATATGTGTTGGGGAAGAAGTGAACATATGACCGGATAATTGAGAAGTGTATTAAAAAGCAGATGTTTGATATAGATTTGCTATCTTCAGTTTTTTTTTTTAAAGAGGACTTATTATGCAAATGTTCCGGTTCACATTTCAATGTAGTGTCTCTACTGTGACATGTCTCCATGCTTTAATGTTCAAAAAGCTCTTTATTTTTCTCATACTGCCTGTGCTGCAGCACCTCTTTTCACCCTCTGTCTGAAACCAGAGCCCAGTCTGCTCTGATTGGTTATCTGGCCGGCTCTCTTGTGATTGGTCAAATGCTTAGAGAAGTCCCACTCCTTCTACAATATGTTGGAGTGCTAACCAATAGAAGTGCGACTGTTACATAGTGATGTCACTATGTTCAGAATTAAACAAATGGAGTGCAGTATAATCCAGGAATTAAACACATGGAGGTGTTTCAGGCAGGGGGGAGTGTGTGGGAGACCAACTCTCTGGAGTGAACTTTGGAATTTTAGCCTTTGCAGACCATTGACATGCACACAAACCTATATAACACACTACAGGAGGGAAAACCCCAAAAAGCATAATAGGGCCTCTTTAAATCATATAAAGCATGATAGTGGGTTGTGCGTTGGTGTTCGGATCAGGGGGTCACAGGTTCAAACCCCACTGCAGTCAGCATGTCGTTGTGTCCCTGGGAAAGACTTCACCCCAAATTGCTTTGGATAAAAGCGTCTAACAAGTGACATGTAATCTAATGTAATAATCAAAAGCAAAGTCACCCATGTATTTTCCTCCATGTTTCTCTGTGTGTGTGCTACAGACCAGAGAAGTCCTCATAGTGGGGACATGGAGTCAGAGGTGGTCGCCCCCATGATCCGTGAAGTTGAAGAGACTGAAAAAACAGTACAGGCCGACCTGCCGCTAACTGTGAGTTCAGAGAGAAGCACGGAGTCATCTGATCCCCAACTAAGCACCCAGCCAGAGGTTACTACGACAACTAGCGAGCCTCCTACCACCAGTGCTGAGCTTCAACCTCCCTCCTCTCCATTGATGGACCTGGAGACTGATGTCCCAACTGGTGAGACGTCCTACTACTTCACATAAATGGGTTTGTTGGGGTAAAAACTGGATTTTATGCTGCTACAACTTTTGTTTGTTTCTGCAGAGTCGTTGGATCAGAAGCCAGCTGCTCCACAGAGAGGAGTGAAGCGATCTAGAGACCCTTACAGCAGCCGGAAACGGGTGAGATTCTGCTCAGAGATCAGCAAAAAACTTCAACATTTTGTGCCATTATAAAGTGGGGAGTTGGTTGACAGCTAAAAAAGCTATAATATCAACGACAGCTGACGTAATAACGGTTCCGTGCTAGCTGATCTGCACCAAAGTACTCATTTCCTTATTTGTTTCCTCGCGTATCTGTCTCTCTCTCCACAAACGCTCACATGAAATGTGTTCTTTTGATGCGGCATGTCTTAGCAGTCCTTTACATTACATTGCATTTAGCAGACGCTTTTATCCAAAGCGACTTACAATAAGTACATTCGACCAGGAAGACACAACCTTGAGGAAAACAGAATCATATAAGTACATCAGGTTTCATAGAGCCAAACATTTCAAGTGCTACTCAACTGGCTATAGATAAGCCAGTCCTTTATTAGTATATAAGTGCTCTGTTAGCAGTTCTTTGTTAGTAATTCTATCGCTCGAGGTGGAGTCGAAAGAGATGAGTTTTCAGTCTGCGCCGGAAGGTGTGTGAGCTTTCTGCTGTCCTGATTTCAATGGGGAGCTCATTCCACCATTTTGGAGCCAGGATAGCAAACCCACGTGTTTCTGCTGATGGGAACTTGGGTCCCCCTCGCAGCGAGGGTGCAGCGAGTCGTTTGGCTGATGCAGAGCGTAGAGCACGTGCTGGGGTGTACAGTTTAACCATGTCCTGGATGTAGGAAGAAAAATTAAAACAAATATTTTTTAATTTTTATAAATAATAAAAATCGTGTTTATTGGGGGAGGGCAAGAATGTCAAATGTCAAGGGCCTGGCCCTCCCACGGCGCCGGGCATGCTTATTCACCACAAAAAAACTTGAGCGATGTAAGTCTTAGATAAAATTACAAAAAAGGATCTTAAATGACTTTATTTAACAAAGACAATAACGTCAATTTCATCTTTTTTATTGTCAATTTCATATCAGTAAAATGTTTGACTTTTGCCACAAGAACATTTAGCTTGGTAGGGATTGGTTTAGGGATTAAAAAAGGTCATTGGTTTACAGATGAGCACAAGAGGCAGGAGTTCCAGATCATTGTTTTATTGTATATTATGGACTGCTGATTGTTTGCTGGTTGATATGGCAGAAAAAGGGGATAACACCTCACAGTTAGTTTACATATTATATTTATAGTTCAAGTATTATGGCAGCATAGACAATAGACAATATTCAAGTTGTTTGTACATTAGTGAACTTTTCCATGAGAAGAGAATAGTCACTTTTGTTTTTACTTAAACTTTCTCTGATATTATCTCCCCTGGCTCCATAAGAATGTTTTACCTACCAAAGCCCCAAAACACTATCATATTCCTTGGATGTTATGTAATATATTACAAGTGTTCATAACCCAAATGTTTCAATTACGCCCAACATGCATTTTGTGCTCAAAGTCAATCTTTCATTGCATTTGAATGCATCTAGAGTCGAAGGCGTACTGGCTCCTTGAACCACAGTGCAGTGCGGACTCCCCCCGCCTCCAAACTGAACCACGTGTACGGGGTTAAAGCCTGGAGAAGCTGGGTCCAACAACAGAACCAACAGCCCACAAGATGTAAGACTTCGTTATCAACATCTAACCCAATGATTTGTTCCGTTTTAAACTGTTTTATTCTACACTAGTTGTGTTTTGTGGTCTCTCCCCCTGCAGCCAACATGGTGGATGTTAAAGAGGACGTGCTTCAGTGTGACTCTGCAGAGCTCAGCTTCGCTCTGTCTCACTTCATCACTGATGTGAGACGGCCCAATGGAGAGACCTACAGCCCAGACAGCATCTTCTACCTCTGCCTGGGGATACAGCAGGTACACACACACACACACACACACACACACACACACACACACACACACACACCCACACACACACACACACACATTATATTGTTTCATTAGTTTCCATCTTGATTTCCGTATTTCTTTTAAGGCAGAAGTGCAGAGAAGTTGGCATCGCAAGGGCTTCCATTATAAACGGCAATCAGAATTCTCCATTGGATTTTGGAATATTGAATAAAAACTAAGCTATGAGGCAAACACACGTTTATGATACTTACACATTTTTTTCAGCAGGATCATCTCCACATATTAACAAACCTTTTACAAAAGTTTAATCGTCAATGCAACAGCCAGAAGTAAATAAGGTAATGCTAGGCTATAAACGAACTACATGACGGTTAAATGGCGCTAAGCTAAAGGCAGCTAATGTTCGGCGTGATGACGTTTAATAGTTTAATTAAGCCATGTGTTAGCAACTGCAGTTTTTCTGACACATAGAAGCTTCAGACATTCACCAGTGGGGTATTAACTGTATTTTATGTCAGAGAACTATCTTATATTTAACCAAAGCTCTTATTTTAGGCATCTAACCAAATACACATGCTATGCTAAGTCATGCTTACTAATGCTAACTCATTTCCAGGTATTAGGACTTCCTGCAGCACCCATTGATTTCCCCTTCTTTTCTTCTTCTCTTTGGACAGTATCTGTTCTCAAAGGGCCGCATAGAGAACATCTTCACTGACGAGCTCTACAGTCAGTTTACCACCAAGATCAGCGGGATGCTGCAACTCTGGAAACCTAAACTACTAGTACCGAGTGGTAATATCATAAAGTCATAGTGGAGATATTCATCAAATCACACCACAGTTTAATCATGTCTATTTTCTGAAATAACCAGTCAATGTATTTTCATTTCTAAATGTCCTCTCTGTATAAAATATTTATGTCAGTTATAGATTCAGATTATATACAACTTTAAAGCTGCACTAGTCAATATTTAAATATTGACGACTACATGGATGTGTAATTACAGAATACTTTGATAACAGGTTCGCCATATCCAATTTATAAATTGATAACATGTAGTGTTTACAGCGTGTTCTACTGGCCAGAGGTGGCCAAAGAAAATATGAATGGTTTTAAATATAAGAAGATTCTCCCAACTCTTTTTTATGCTTTTAAAAAATAATTTTAAACACTCAACTATTTACATGTTTTAGTTCTGATTTAAGATATTTAAAAGGTATATTAGGTGAAATGTACAAAAACCTAGAGAAATCTGTCATTTCCTCTCAAGGTGCGCTTCACTTGGTTTATTATAGAGTTATATATTTCTTTCAGTTTTAATCTAATACACATTTCAGAACTTGGTCATTTTAAATTCTATATTTTAACCATATTACGGATTGTATCATTGTGTTCATCGAATGCCTGGATCAAGTTATCAGAGAAATATGCAGAGCTAAGCTTGGTAAAATCCTGCTGAACTGTAAACACCACTAAACTCTGTATTTGTTCATGTTTGTTTTGGACAAACCCCGCCCCCTCCGCCGTCCTCCTCCAGGTGCTGCAGTCTCCTCCCGGGTGGTGGAGTCCTACCTGTGGGAGTGTAAGCAGCTGGGCGCCTACTCCCCCATCGTGCTGCTCAACACGCTGCTCTTCTTCTGCTCCAAGAACTTCGGCTTCACCACTCTGGAGCAGCACCAGAGCGTCTCCTTCACCAACTTCACCCGACTCTCCAAATCCTGCAACAAAGCCGGAAAAGTCCTCTACCTCCGATACCAGCGGAGCAGCAAGGACCCCCACCACACAGGTACACTAAAGTAGAGGTTTTTTCTTCTTTTTGTATAATTTTGGTTTTACTGAATGAGTTGCATAACAATTCAAATGTCAACATGACACCAAAAATTCTCAAAAAGATAAAGAATAACAAGGTTGATGAAAAATGGTTGTCATCCCACTCATACTGGTCAAACAAACAACCACCACCCACCCACAGTAGAAGTAGAGTTTTTTCTATCCTGCTGAAATTCTTAATCTGACCGTACAGATGTAGCGCTTCATTTCAGACGCGTGGGTCCGTGATCGGCACGGGGTGGGCCCCTACTGAAAAGGAAAACCCCCCGCAGGACTTGAAACGCCCCCTTGATAAATACATTTAATTATAATGAAACCAGCTGCAATGGATCATGGATCCACCGGTGGAGCCGTGACAAGCTGCCACACTGGAACTCATGTGAAATAAACAGCTGATCTACAGGTATCTGATATAGCGGATATTTGTTAAGATCCATATATGTCACGGATAGGATCATATTCTGTGCTAAATAAGAGACATGTAATCATTTACTAAACATCACCATGTTTTTATTTAACAAAATAATGTTTAATTCATGTTGGCGTAAGTACAAAACCATCGCTATGTTTTTAGATCAGGAAATGCATCCAGGCTCAAACAAATGATTTTCAATCATCATCCTCACGATCATTTAATGTATCATATGTTCGCGAGTTGAAATTAATACACTACATTTAATCCACCTGAGTCTACAACAAAAATAATCGCTTTGTTTTTATATCACATCCGACCGGAGGAAAATGCAGCACGGGTCTCACTACCGATCATCCTAATCCCACGGGCAAACAATAATATGTACAGTGTTAATAGTTTACTGTATTATTAGTGTCTAATATTACTGGGGATTTCGGAATGGTACTGGATTTTGATTTATTGTGTCGGCTTCATATCGCAATATATTCCCGAAGTCTGAAATGCAAAAATGTCCCACATTAGGGCAATTCACCCTACATTTAATCATTCAAACAAAATCATATTTCGTTTCTTTTTAACGAAATAAATGTGGTTTAATCCACATAATTTACTGTGTTAATTGTTTACTGTAGTAGTGTGCACATTACTTTTCGCTGCTTGTTGCACCTGGTTAGAAGCTAAACTGCATTTCGTTGTCTCAGTACCTGCAACATGTGCAATAACAATAAAGTTGAATCTAATCTTGAGCAGGAACAAATGTATTTAGGCTACTTAGTACATATCTGACATAAACGATTAAACACATTTGTGCATTCTTTAAACCGAGTCAAGCCGAGTCCGGAGGTGGTGGCACATTAAAGTGTGCACCTGATTGTTTAACTTGAAGGTGCCTGATGACATTTAATCATTCAAACAAAATCATATTTAGTTTATTTTTAACGAAATAAATGTGGTTTAATCCACATAATTTAGGCCTACTGTGTTAATTGTTTACTGTAGTATTGTTTAACTTGAAGGTGCCTGTGATGCCCCTGTGGGTCCATCAGTAGAGAGGGTGTGGCTGTTCTGTCTGTGCTGCATTGGCTCCAGTGATTGCATTGATTACAGTAACTCAGGGCACCTGGGTCCGGTGTCCTGCAGCTATTTGAAGCTTCTCTGCTCCTCTCTGTTCTCGCTCTGCTTTCCCCTGCAGACACCTGGTTTTGTTGAGTATATATGGTTGTTACTTTAGTTGCTTTACTTTGTGCACCTCAACACTCTCACCCATACACATTCATGCAACCCTCACCCTGCATTTACACTACTGATACCACTGACGTCCACACCTCATGCCTTACTTATTGTTGCACTTCATTTAATTTGGATTGTTTCCTTTAAATAAACATGTTTTGATAACCGTTGACATGGGCCCTTTCTCATTTCTCTAACTCCCCTCCTCGACTCCTATCCTCGAGACTTAGTCCCGCCCACAGGAGATGCGAGCGGAGGAGCCGAGGAGGGGAACCGAGGAGAGAGGAGGGGAAGCAGCAGGCGGTTAGAGAAATGAGAACTCCTCTCCTCTGAGCGGTCATTTTAAAGAGACGTCCATTAATGATGACAGGAGTCACAGCAGCCCTCTGTCTGATGGACAGATGTGTTCATGACCACTTCTATATTATTTACTTTGATTCATTCACAGTGCGGTGTAATGAGACAATAACAGGCTACAGATGCGGACACACACATATATATGTATATATTTATATAAATATATACAATTTCAGAATCAAACAGAGCATTCATAATAACGTAACACTATCAGAGACTGGATATATCCCCCCCCCTCTCTGGTCGCTGCAATGAGGAAAATAAATTACGGGCCAAAAGTTTTATTTACAAGTATTACAAGTTAAGCAGAGGACACCAAACCAACTGAGACCTGTCTGTCTGCTGCATCTACACACACACTGTACCACACACACCTACACATGATCAGGCTACAGCTGTTGCGTATTTTATTATGTGAAGCACTGAATGGTTTTAGAAAAATATGGACTCTTTGTTTGTAGATATCTACTAAACTAAAGCAAATAAAGAGAGTAGGCCTGTTATAGAGTGATATATATTATACACACTGCTCTGCTTTCTGCACGGACCTCACAGCTGTTCTCTCTGTAAACATCGCGTCGCGATGAAAGCAGTTTCTAAAATAATATCCAGGGGATGCATGCAGAGCTGTCATTGGCTGAGATAAGTCTGGCCGTGCGTCACGACTCTTTGAAACATCTCTGTTCCCGGAAATGCATCCGCGAAGGAGCCGTGGAGGACCCATCAGTGTATCCTCGGTTAGAGCTCCTCCAGAGAGCCTCCTCGACGCTCGATCCTCGGTCCTCGACGTGCATTTAGAGAAATGAGATGTCCTTCAACATGGCGCGCTAAAATTCATTTCCGGGTCACTACCGGAGGACAGAGGAGTCGAGGAGGGGGATTTGATGAAATGAGAAAGGGCCCCGGTGTGTCTCCTTTTTGTTGTGGCCTTTTGGGCCAGGTCATAACAGTGCCTGATGAGTTCTTCCAGAAGAACTCTAGCTTGAATGGCCTTTGTATGTATACAGTAGGCCTACAGTATAGCCCAACCATGTACACCTTCCTTTTTTCCCGTCCAAAGTTTGAATTGGATAAAGGTAATGGTTATCGATGGTGCTTTTATAGCCTATTGTATAATAACTGTGTGATTTATATTGCTTTTCAAATGCATATATGGCCACCCATTTACACGGCTCTTCCCGTCAAGAATATGAATAGAACTTAGGTAGATCACTTTACATTTCTGCAAATTAATTTTTAATCACACACGTCTCCCCACGTCTCCCCGTCCCGAAAATGATTTTCATTTAATTTCAAACCTTTATTTAGACAGATAGGTCCCTTGAGATCAGCAGGCACCGACTGGCCATCTGGAGGACCGGGAGGGTGTGTGTATGTGTGGCCCGAGCGAGCGAGAGAGAGACCTTACGTGCGTTGTTGTTGTTAGCATCTGGTGCTAGCTAGCTGCGCTAACGGATATAAGGAGCTGTTTAAATGAAAACAGAGGAGCGCTCTATCCACACAACTGCACCGAGCACTTGACTTGATGCAGGAAGCAGACAGCGGGACATTGTAGGAGAAGTCAGCACACTCAGCACGGATAGTGCGCGCAACATGATTGCAGCGTCCAGGCAGCTCCCGTTCGAGCATATGCCTTGAGTTGCACATAGCTCCAATGATCCATCACACACACACACACACCATTTGTATTGTATTATTGAATGAGAGAGGTTCCAGGTTGAATTGAGGCGAATATTTGTAATGTTCAGAGGTTGTTGTGTTTAATATTCATGAGAATATTTGTCATTGTTCAAATGATAATAAACATTAGCATAAAGCATATTTGTCCACTCATATGTTGATAAGAGTATTAAAAACTTGAAAAATATTCCTCTAAGGTACATTTAGAACAGATCAAAAATGTGCGATTAATTTGCGATTAATCGCGATTAACTATGGACAATCATGCGATTAATCGCGATTAAATATTTTAATCGACTGACAGCCCTAATTAAAATATGTGCTTCCATTATTCATACTTCTGAAATATATCTGTATTAACTTTATATCATCGTATGTCCGTGTTTATTGGGTCTTTTTGCATGAAACAAAGACTGGCATATAGTTTCAAACCAGTACTTTCGACAGAAATACACATATACATCCTGTTGAGCAGGATCTACAGTTTCCAGTATTTTCTGTTTCGTAAAATGATCAAATGCGGCGAAGATATTTTTCATACTTTTGAAATGTATTAACTTTATATCATCGTATCTCCGTGTTTACTGGGTCTTTTTGCATGAAATAAAGACTGGGATATAGTTTCAAGCCAGTACTTTCGACAGAAACACACGGCAATGTTGTCCGGACTGTTGTTTTTATGCGGCACCGGCTTGAACAGGTCATGTGATCTGATCACGCCGGCGTGACGGTCGACTCCAAAGGGTTAATATTAAATACATATAAGTATTTTTACAACTTGTATTTAGAAATACTCTGTTGTAATTATTGATGCATAAATGTGTTCATCCATTCAATGTGGCATCTGCTATAATGGGGTTAATGTATGATATTACTTAATAATACAATACATTATAATTAGGGCTGTCAAACGATTACAATTTTTAATCAAATTAATCACAGCTTAAAAATGTATTAATCATGATTAATCACCATTCGAACTATGTCCAAAATATGCCATTTATTTATGTATATTGTTGTGGGAATGGAAAGATAAATGAAAGAAGGCGGATATATCAATTTAACATATGTTTATTATAACATTTTTCTGCATGTCAAAATGAAAGACAACCCACACACCTATCAATCATCAAACCGTGGGGTCTTAATTCATTACGTGTTGATTTCTATCAACGGGGGAGTACTTCAGGAAAGTCGACAGAGGGGGGGGGCTAGTGGAGTACTTCGTGACCACAGAGTGTGAACGTTGTGATCAGCTGTTTTAGCGCAGTTCTCCAGTGAAGGGGGGGAGAGTCTCCCTCCGCAGCCGGTTGGCGTAGTTTTGGCACAGTTCCGTTGTACAGACCGACGTTAACAGCAGCCCTGTCTGTGCACACGGAGACCGACTCTGTCGTCCGGTGATCTAACCGCCTTCTGGAAAAGCTTCACAAGTACGTCGGTACGCAAATACGCTTTGTGACACAAGTGACGGTACGCATTTCAGATTACGCACATAACCTGCGTACCAGTTATGTGCACCCCTGTACCAGAGCCATATTATTACTATTATATGGCTCTGCCCTGTACTACAGCAAAAGTATTCTCCGTCGGGACTTCCTGCAACAACACCACGCCGTTATCAAAGATATTCTATTGAGAAGACGATCACTACGTGACAAAAGTTTTCAAAACCGTGGCGACTGAAATCAATCTTACTAACTGCTATGGAGTCAGATTTGGGTCAATATTCTAGCGCGTAAAACAAGCTACTCACGAGCTGAAAATGTGCTTTTACACGCGCATAAAATGACCCTCGCGCGCAGATTAAACCCCCGCGAGCGGCTCTGCGCCCGCGAGTGGCTCTGCGCTCGCTCGCGAGAGAAACAGCCTTCTTGCTCGCTCGCGGGAGTGTCAGCCTCGCGGAGTCTGTCTACGCGCGCGTGAAAAGTTTCTGGCACTTTGGGGCGGAGCCACTGGACTTTGATTGACAGCTGCAAGGAAACCCGGGGTTGCCAGGTTTGATAAATGCCTGAACTACCAAGAGCCGAGGAGAGACGGCAGCAAAATCAGTTGGACGAGATTGAATGGTAAAGTTGTCCATATGTGTATATATAATTGTTGCATTTAAGTGATATATTGGTTGTAAAAATGTATTTGCTTGATACAAAAGGACATTCTTTATAACCAATTGCTTTATTATCACGCATTTGTAATATTTGTATGCTAGAACTTTTTGTATTCTTTTTGAAAAATAAAAAATAAATAGCTCACTTGTCATTCATTTTAATCCTTAATTATCCATCCAACACTGAAAAGGTGGTCCTTGTGAAGAGTCTCATCACTATATTCCCTCAGCTGAAAGTCATTTACAACAATAGTTTGCTGAAGATTAAGTTTGTTTTAACCAAGGTATAAGGTTTTTTTAGGTGTGATTTTATGAATGATCTATTCTGTCAACATTTGATGAATTAGAAAAATATTAATGTTTTTAAATGTTAACAATTATTTTCTTAATGACATATTGTGCTAATGAAATCCTTGTAAATAAATGTCCAATGAATTTATTCTTGCATTCAATTTTTTTGAATAAAAACCATATCCACCACCTGGTACTTCGTCATTGACACACAATGTGCAGATATAACACAATCAAATGTTAATTCTGGTTAAAGAAATATAACACAAAATGTGCAGAAATAACAAATGAGTGTGTTCATCTTGGTTACACATTTATGACACACAATGTGTAAAATGTGCACATTGTGTGTTAGGGGCATGTAACACATTTTGTGTGTAAAAATGATTTACACATAAATAAACACAACACGTGTTGTCCCTTAGCACACTCTGTAGGTGTGTTGAAATTCAACACATGTTGTGTCATATTTGACACATCCCTTCTAAGAGTGTTCAGCAGACAGTAGCTAGCAATTTTCGACAGATACAGCCCACTCAAAAATATATTGTTTTATATAAAATAAATTTTTATATATATATATATATATATATTAGCTGTACACTTTACGAATATAATAGTTTTTTATGGACAATTTTACCATTCAATCTCGTCCAACTGATTTTGCTGCCGTCACTCCTCGGCTCTTGGTAATGCAGGCATTTATCAAACCTGGCAACTCCGGGTTTTCTTGCAGCTGTCAATCAAAGTCCAGTGGCTCCGCTCCAAAATCCCAGAAACTTTTCACGCGCGCGTAGACAGACTCCGCGAAGCTGACACTCCCGCGAGCGAGCAAGAAGGCTGTCTCTCTCACGAGCGAGCGCAGAGCCACTCGCGGGCGCAGAGCCGCTCGCGGGGGTTTAATCTGCGCGCGAGGGTCATTTTATGCGCGTGTAAAAGCACATTTTCCGCTCGTGAGTAGCTTGTTTTACGCGCTAGAATATTGACCCAAATCTAACTCCATAACTGCTGTCTGTGCAATTTACTCCACGCGAGTTGGCAGACTTTATTTTGCTTACTTTAACATCATTTTTCATGGTAGGGCTAAGCCATTTCTTGGTATGGGTGTAGCCTACCCCAGCCATACCCTGGCGCTGCCACTGGTGGCATGTATGGGGCGGGCCATTCTGCACATGCGTTAAATGCGCAATTAATTCAAAAAATTAATTACCGCCGTTAACGCGATAATTTTGACAGCACTAATTATAATATATGATATGATAATTACATTTTAGTTTTATTCATTTCTTATTTCATAGTTTCTCATTATTATTATTTTTATCGCTCATCTTATTTTTGATTTTATTAATCTGTGTGAATCTGTGCTGTCCTGTTTTTCACTCTCACCCTGTTGCTGTTTGAACTACTGAATTTCCCCACGGGATTAATAAAGGTCCATCTTATCTTATCTTAATGTATAAGTTGATTTACTTCAATCTACTGTACTGTGTAAAAACACCCCAACAATATTACAAGAAATATACTGCATAAAGCAAACTATATACTTTATTTGATCTAAAATATTGATGTGTTTTCATTATAGTAGCTTGTGAAAACCATACAGGAACAAATAAGTGATTAAATGATACAGTATTCAGCAAACACAACTGCAGAGCTGCAAACATTGCAAACAGACTAAGTTCTACAACACCCAGTTGTCTTTGTGTATTTTGTGAATGAAGCGCCATCTCATGGTTAAATCCTGTAATTGAACAAATGGGGAAATTGGGCAACGCCCTCTAGCAATTTGGCAACACCCCCAGCCACTGGCATCCGCTGGGCTTTTGACTGGGACACACCCATGTGAGTCTGATCTGGAGTGCTACATCTGTATGTGGTGTAAAATATCTGGTATCCGTAATTGTTAGTATGACTACCTGAGTTGTGGTACTTTCTTTGTTTCCAGAACGGTATAGAAAACGGCAGGGAGAGGAAGAGATGCTGGAGATGCTTGAAAATGTCGCCAACCCTCTACACTGTCCTGTCAGGCTTTACGAGTTCTACCTCTCCAGATGGTGAGACACACACACACGTACATACACACACACACACACACACACACACACTGAAAACACATCTATTTAGATTCGTTTTGTATTAGCAACAACCCCATTTAACTGCTCTTTTAATCTTTATTATTCTTATTATTTATTTTTTATATTGTTTTCTTTCTTTCTTTCTTTTATCGTTTTATTAGCGACATCCCCTTTTAAAATGGTCTTTTATTGTTTTTTTCCTGTTTTTTATTATTATAATAATGATAAATTGTAATTATTGTATTTATTTAATGTATTTATCGTATTTAATCATTTGGTCTTATGTCTACCGTTATTTTACAGAGAGAGATGATTATTTATTGTATTTGACTTATTCCACCTTTTACTTCCCTGGTTCCCTTGCACTGTTGTGTTATATTGTAATGCTGCATGTATGATTTGTGTAATGTTGTTAAAGCACTCTGAGCTGCACCTGTGTATGAAAAGTGCTATACAAATACAGCTTATTTTTATGATTGTTATTGTTATTATTTTTATGATGATCCTCTCTGCTCTCTGACAGCCCGGAGTCGGTGCAGACGAGAAGCGACGTGTTTTTCCTGCAGCCGGAGGAGGTTGTGCACACTCACAGGTCAGTGTGTGCTCCAACATTAAAGAAACACACGAGTGACACATGAGTCTGTCACTTTATCGCCAGGGCTTTCTACCCGCCATTGTATTCATACTGTTTATATGTGTACCCTAATATGATGAAATGTGATGCTTTAGGGTCAAAATGATCTGCCACTATGTTTAACAGCAGAGAAAAAAAGGTCCCCTATACTGTTTTTCAACAATAGATTATAGGTCTCAGATAAATACAAAACATGTCTCTAAAGTGTTTGGGGAGGCTGTGGCTCAGTGGATAGAGTGCTGGACTTCGAATCAGGGGGTATCAAGTTCGAGTCCCACTGCAGTCAGCATGTCGTTGTGTCCCTGGGCAAGACACTTCACCCCAAATTGCTCCTGTGGGGATTGTCCACAGTATTGAGTATGGAAGTCGCTTTGAACAAAAAATGACATGTAATGTAATGTTTGGCTCGAAATACCAAACAGATCATTGCAGCATCCCATAAACCCCTCTGTTTCAGCCCTGTTTCAAAAGTGCTGATTCTGTGTCTGTAGCTTTAAATGCTAATGAGCTGCTGCTGGTCACGCCCCTCTGAGAGATGATTGGTTAAAAAAACACAATGGAGGTCTAGGAAGGGGTTCCAAGTGATAAGGTGTTACCTGTTGGTGATTGGCTAATGGTTGCACCACCCAAAAACATTGTGACATCACAAAGTGGCTCAAATCTGATCAGCTCATTTTCAGACAGGTTTTTATATAAATGGATCAGGACAAAAAGAGAGGGAATCTTTTTGTCCTGAAACTTTCTGAATCTCTTTACACAGAGGGGACACATGTTGATGCATAAAAGACATGAAAAAGTGGATTTTGAATAATAGGGAACATATAAATAATATATATATAATATAATTCCATATAAATAACCCCTATGGACTAACTCAATCCTTACAGAAAGCCCATGATGAGGTTGTTTATAAACGGCTCTATAAAAGCTACAAAAAGCAACACTACAGCTTCTACTACCATTACCTAGGTATTTCTGGCAATATATGCATCAGGACAAGCACCAAGTGCCAGTCACACAGTCAGAATTTTGTTTAGGGGAATTTTCTTATTTGTATGTAATGTCTATTTCTGACCCTGCAGTTCCCTGTGGTACAGCTGTCAGCCACTGGAGGGCGCCACTCTGCAGAGCATGCTGTCTCGCATTTTAGCCGTCAGAGAGGTGCACCAGGGGCACGGAGCAGCCTCGGCCCCCGCTGATGACGACGCTTTGCCGTGAGGGGGGGCTCTGCCTGTGATATTCTCCACTGACGTACAGGTTAAAGGGAATCACTGGTGACCCAGCCCCATTTATTCAGACAAAGACTGACAGGTGTTTGAACTGGGCACACAGAAGAGAAAGACAATTAAGACACATTTGAAGAACATTTCATACGGGATCCTTGTGTTTACTTTCCTCAGTTTTCATTCCCTCCCCACATATATGAGTTTACATACTTTGTCATAAGTCTGACAAAGGGATACATTGTTAACACTGTCTCCTTCTTTCATTGTGTCACAGTGATAATTAAGGCCATCATTAGTACATATGGCAGTTCATTTTACAGTCGGTTAAGGTCCATGCTGAGCCTGTCAGATCACTACTCATAGTGCCTCTCATATTTGTACTGTTTTATTATTATCTACTTATGTGATATTACTTTTTTATTATTTGTCATCCCATGTGGCCTTATTTCCTCTTTTTTTTCCTCAATTCTTTCCTCTGGAGATAAAGTAAAAAGTGGCTCATGAGTCATGACCCACATCCACTTTATTTCAGTGAATTTTTTTGTTCTTCCATTCCATTTGTTCCATAATTTGAAAAATAAAATTTGGATGAGCGGCAGACAACAAGTTATTTTTTCTATCCCGCTATATTATAACAAATTGTGTTAATGGTTTATGGTATAGTATGGCTTGTGTTGGCCATACTTACAATCAAAACAATATTTTGAAAAGACTTTGTTTTTTAAATGGCATATATAGATGGAAACATGGACAAAATGTTCCCAAACCTGTCAGGATGTACTGAACGTGAACACCTTTACATCTTGTAATGTCCATTTGATATCATAGACTTTTGGATCATAATTTGGATAATCACTAATTTCCAAAATAGTTTTAACCTTTTTTTAATTTTCCTTTCATGAGTGGTTCAGAATTCTAGATTTGTAATACAAAATAGTTAATTTGTCCTTTTTTTATGGTCATAATGACTCGACTACCCACAATGCTATGTGGTAACACCATGTTTCTTGTAATGCTTTTTTGCCTCAAAATTTGACTCATGTTTGATAACAAAGCTTTGTATTACATTGCCGTGGGGACTGATTATAAGATTCCAATCTAAGAGTTCTGTAAATGATATTTCTTAAACCACACACTGCTGAATATCACTGCTCCCGTCTGAAGCTCCGCGGGTCAGATTCTATGTATTTCCATAAAGTGTTAAAAAATCATCGTATTCCCTTCTTTTCATTTAAAATCGGACGTTGAGAGTGTGTGTATGAAATATCAGATATATAAACTCAAATATATATGCCATCTGACACCAACAAAAGAGAATCGTGTCTTACTTTGATGCCGTAGCGCTCCCTCATGGACATGGTGGCGGGAGGGACACAACCAGACATGTCCAACAGGGGGAGACAGAGACTGCCCATATTCCTTGTTTTTTTTACGTGCGAAGCAGGGATAGCACCAGTAAGCACAACAACCTTTACCAGAAATAAACAAATACCAGATAAGCAACCGATAAATACACCTATTGTAAAAATGACCAATACCTGTAAGATCCCAGAGACAAAAAAAACACACCAATATGCACACAATCATTTAAAGGTCCCATCATATGCTTTTCTGGTTATTACCCGTCCCCTTGTGTGTTGTGTCGCTTTTTCTGCATGTAAACGGTCTGCAGAGTCACAAACCCTCAAAGTACACCCTGTAGCGAGTCCAACTCTAACACAGAAAAGACCTGTCCATGCTGCCTCAGAGCGCCTCGTTGGAGATTTTTCTTTTTCTATTTTTTCCTTTTGGGTCCTATTGACATAACAAAGTCCAAATAGACCAATCCGCGGAGCTCCAACAAGGCGTGTAGGACAGAGAGTGAATACACATACTATACAGAGATGCTATGAGAAACCAATGTGAGTTTGGAACATTGAACAATGTAAATCTATTCTAGTAGACCTTAACAATGGAATTATGATCAGTAGAAATGGCCATGACATGGGACCTTTAAGATACTAATAAATAATTAGAGTAAGTCAATTACCTTTCCTTTCTTAAAAAAATATTTCAGGTTCACTTTTCTTACATTAGATTTGGCTGTGTATTTTTGCTGTTATTTCATAAAACATGGATGAGTATCTAACATTATTATTTTGAAGTATTGAGTTCAAATCGACACATAAGATTGGTAGGTTTGTTGCAAAAAATGACACATTAAATCAGTAAGGAAATGACTAAGTGTACTGTAATCCTTTGTGTTTTTATGATGCAGCTAATATCAAAATATGAAAGATTAATGTATTTGAAAACTACAGAATAAAAATGAACAACGTCTTGCCCTTTGAGTAAGCAAACAATGCCCTTTTGTCACATAATCATAGCATGACTGTGCAGAAGAGATACAAATCAAATATAAACTATACTTGTAACTTCTCTCATAAAGAAAAGAAGTGCAGATACTTACACTCAGGCACATTTTGAAAGCAGTCACAGATCCCTGATCCCCACTCATCAGAGTTCCTGGTGTCCATCACACGCTGAGGCTGGCTGATGATCATTTTGGAAGTCATGATGGCTTTCTAAAGGAGGAACCAAGACTTAGAGTTCATGTCAAAAATGTTTGTTATTGGTGCTTGTACAAAATACAGTCATGTGCAAAGTGGCAACAAAGAAATCATGGGTGCTGGCAATACCCTTGCTACAAGATTGAAACAAAAAAAACACACCACATACTTGACGTATTTCATAGTTTCAGTTAGAACGTTACATCATTTTACAGTATAATAGAATTTGTTCAATAAGATATTGTAGAAGGACACCACTCCAGTGCTGCTCTGGTGGAGGCTTGTAAGCATGTGAGCGTTATAAATATAATACTAACCCGAGGACAAAGTATTGACATTTTTTAAGTATGACAAAGAAGTCATTTATTTGGTTTTTTGTAGACACTGACACTGGATAACAGCCTGCCGATAGATCAGATATCACCAGTATTTGTCATCCCGGAGGGGAATTACAGACAATGTGCTGTGTCATCATTTCAGTGAGTTGTTAGAAAATAAAAGTCAGGTAATTTAAATTGTCCAAACTAAATGCTTTTTTTGTCAAGAAAACCTTTTCCACATTTCTAGAGTTTCTCTTTGATTTTCAATATATTTAGGGTCCAAAAATCCTCTGCCATTTGAATTCTCACATTCTTATATTGCTTTTTTGACAATAACAGTTACATCTTCAAGCCAAGCAGATTAATGAAGAATACACACATCTAGAAATTGTCAACAAAGGTATTTTCTTTCTGACCTATGGATATAAAGGTGGAATAATATTTCATGGCAAATTGCCTTAAAGCAAAGTTGGTGCTAGTTAGTGCTATCCATAAAAACAGCACACACTCTACATTAGAGAAAAATAAGATGCATACAGACAGGTTACAAATAATAAAAGCACTATATATAAATATATAGAGTAGCTACTACTTATGCATTATCATGATAGTGCCGAGTTAATATCTTACCTGTGTATGTGTGTGTTGAGAGAGCTCTGAGTCGTACGTCCTGCAGCCGGTGTCTGCACTGAAGTGCATATCTCTTTAAATATTCAGCTTTTAAACTCTTTTTTTAACATGGAACTCAATGGGAGGAGCCTTCAAATCCTCCTACCGGTCCTTTTGTACTTTTTGGTATCTTTGTAAAGATAAACTAATTTAATCTGTCTTGAAAGACACACTTTGCTTTGCCCAGGAGTGCGACACCCTTTTCTTTTGTTCAAATCCTGTTTAGACAGAAACCGGATAAGACACCACGTTTTGCAACAATTACCGTAAAGTAAATACCATTTAAAAAACCAGACTCCTTCCCACTTCCACGGATGGAGGATGACTGTGTGGAGCGTGTAGGCTCTGCTAAATATGTCACAAAGTTAGACCTCCTAAAGGGATATTGGCAGGTACCCCTCACAAAACGTGCCGCTCAGATCAGTACCTTTGTTACACCCGATTGTTTTTTGGAGTACACAGTTATGCCTTTTGGGTTAAGAAATGCCCCCGCCACTTTCCAGTGGCCGATGAACAGAGTCTCATGTGGGGTTGGCAACTGTGAAGTTTACAGTATTTAGATGATATTGTGGCCTATTCGTCCCGAACCTAATAAAATACCCAATATTAACGGTGTGTGTGTCTGCCCAAGGACAATTTAAGGTAAAACCTAATAGAGGTGTCATACATACAGGCCCGGTTCTACGGGGGTGCATAAGGGTGCATTGCACCCTCAGTTGAGTCGTTATGCACCCTCATTTGAAAAATTAAAAGTAAAAAATATTACATTTTGCCTACTATTACTAACAATAGTAGGAAGAAGAAGAAGAAGAAGAAGAAGAAGAAGAAGAAGAAGAAGAAGAAGAAGAAGAAGAAGAAGAAGAAGAAGAATATAGTTGAAATAAAATAAATTGATTTTGTGGTTGAATTGCATTGTCTGCTGCATTTATTTGATCAATTTAAACGGTAAGTAACGTTATTATGTCAGGTGCGCATGACCTGTGCCGCTGCACATTCATCATCTGCAAGGTGCTTACACAGCAGTCAATGATGGAAAATGGTTAAAACAACCAGCCCTAATTGACAGCATACACTGCATCTACTGCAGGTAATAACAGTTCAGATCATGGGGACATTACGTTACTGTCGTGGACACTAACGTCCTCCTGCCCGACTCGCCGGCTTTGCCCGCCTCGCCCACAGAGGCGGAGCAGCCACAGCCGTCTTCGTTACCCCAAACACTGCCACCCCTCGGCGACCCGCAAGTGCCAGAGGACCTCGCAAAACAGAGCCTGCCCAGGTATATTTAAAAAAGTACCCAACTCGCCTGTCCAGTGGGGTAAGGCGCTCAAATATTATATTTTGACCTAAATCAAAATATAATATTCTTTTCAAAAGCCTCTTTTGTCTGATGCTTCAATTAATTTTAAACAGACAGTTCAACAGAAGGATACCCACACATTTTAATTGTATCATTTAAATATTGAATTGTTCTCTCTTAGTAAGATCCCATTTTCAATAAAATTACGGTCTTACCTTGACTTGAAGATTAAGTCAATTTGCCTATCCTTCTGGACAAAAATCGCTATTACTTTTTTGTAAAAGTCCTCCTTATGTTCTTGTAGTTTCAAAAGTCTATCATAAATCTATGATAGACTTAGATTTATGATTCGAAAATTATAAAAGTAGGGTAAACATGTGGATATTATCCGGCTGAACAAAACGTTCATTTATCTAACAGGTTTGTTTCCCACAGACCTTATTTGGAGCTATTTTCTAAAATCCTATGGAGAAGTATCATTGCTTTTTTGTGGAGGGAAGCCATGCGCAGCTTACTTCCGGGTTTTAGGACGCCTCACTGCAGCTCTCTCCTCTTCACACACCACACTTTTCGCGGCACACGTACTTACAGCCAATCAGCTCTGAATGATGTGAGATGACGTATGGTGGGGAGGGCAGCACTTTGCCCCTAGGGTCATTATTTTGTTGCCACACACATTAAATAGGAAAATATTCTGAGCATGCGCAGTGTAGTTTTTACAGTCACCATTGACTTAGACAGTAAGAGGGAGGGGCAGGATTGGGTTTTGTCCCACATGGCTCTAAACAGCTCAATAGGCACACACTGTAGACACTAATTAGAAGAACACAGACTAAAACAGCAATGTACAGACGAATCAGATGATTAAACATGATCTTAAAATATATTTAATATATTTTTTAATTAATTTTTTGCATTTTTTTGTAATCATTATTTTTAATACTTTCTGCTGACACTAGGTGGGGGCTGTGCCTGCCCCTAATGACCAGTCGCCACTGAGAACCATATAGAGAGGCGAAGTCACGCCCATCTACTTCCGGCCCATGGGACCCCGGAAGCGAAACATTTACATTGAATTTTAATGGAGAGAGAAAACGTATCTTTTGATCCCGTTTGAATTGTACCACGAACTACACATATGATGTTTGTCAATCTTAAACAATAAGTTCCATGTCAAAAAAGTCACATTTTGTCGTAAAACTGTTGAAATATAAGACTATGAAAAATACGCGACTACAAAGACTACAAATCCCAAATCCCATTCTGGCTTGCGTAAGTGATGTCACAGGCGATAATGCTCCAAGTGGTTGCGACTCGTAATTAAAGCGAAGAAGAAGATCTCATAACTGATTTATTCCCTCCAATAAATAAGAGATTGCTAAAAATAAATAAAGTTTTACAAGATGCCTGTGTGCTTTGTACCATGCCTGTGTGCTTTGTACCATGTTGTAATCACATAAGTGATCATACCACTTTGCTCGTTCTATCGCTTCCCGTCTGATGAAAGGACCAGGAGTCGCTGGATCAGACATATCAGGTAATACACATGTTTTGCATGAAACATAGTCAAGTTAGCTACATAGCTAGTAGCGAGCACGTTAGTTAGCATCACATTACTTAGCCTTGTCATTTGTATTAGCCTTAACATGAAGTAAACCCAAATGTTAAACAGTAAGAGTAGTCATGATGGTAAGTATTTTGTGAAACATTTGAAGAGGAGCCTATCGCCCCCTCCACCAGGTGCTAAGGGGGCGGGAGGTAGGCTAACGGCAGATTAGCATCTGCGATCTTTTCTACTTAATGCTATCTGCTCAAATGGTTAACATTGAACATTAAAAGATCAGGCAGTTCAGGGAGAGTCGAAGGAAGGCAGGCAGGCAGCTTTGCATGACATTTATTTATAGAAGGACCATGCATACAAAAACATTAATCTCAGCAAAGAGAAGAGATGCAATATGCCAGATTATAGCTAATAGCTCATTTCCATCTGTGGTCCATTCTTCTGGACGTGTTTCATTGTGATGATAGTGAGTCAATCTGTTTGTTGGAAAGACAGTAGTTGAGTGATTACTGATAGAACATTATTAAAAGAGATAATTATTCAAAGTGTTGTTACTTTAAAGTGTTACTGACCTTTTTCTCTTTTATTTTCTTTACCTCACCTGTAACTGCTGAGACCCTGAGGAACATGCACACTGGACTGACCTGCTCTGGCAACCTGATTTCCACTGTACGTAATAGTATTTGGTTATGGTATATTATTTATATACATCAAAGGCACAATGCACCCCCCAGAGACACACATGTATTGAGTGTGATATTTTGCATAGGTCATGTGAAATCATCTTTACGTACTAGAAAACTGTAGGAGTGGCAACTTGTTTTGAAATTGAATTTTTAATATCCGATAATGAAGTTGATCTGTTTTCTTTATTCTTCTCTCTTCCCAGCTCCATCCATCACCATGCTCTGTTCCTGCAGGTCCTGCTTGCTAATCAATGCTCATATTTGTTTACACAATTACAAATAAAGTCAATGTATTGTATGACATGAAGTTGTGTTTCATTCGGAGTCAATAACAAATTCATTCTGCCTTCATCCATTCTGCCTTCAACGGCACAATGATTGTGGACTGCACCGACATCCATGTAGCTGCCCCCCAGTAAGATGAACCAAGCAAAGAGGGTCACCATCATGCCTAAGGACATCCAGCTGGTGCGCTGCATCCGCGAGAGAGGGCTTAAACTGACCTGAGACCAGCACACCCAAACACAACGGCTCTTTTAAGAGCCACCTACAGTTTCAAAGAGTTGCAATCCTACGTTATTATAATTATTAAACTGGTTCATGTGTCACTTAGTTTACTGAACCGTGATGAATGAAAGAAATGAGTGAGGTAGTGGTTTAAAGAAGTTACAAAGACATTAATATATGAGTAACAGGTCAGTGTAAACACAAGCTTCTGTCAATTATGGATCATTCAAACTATTTATATAAAAATATGTATTAAAGTTCTAAAACAAGTATTCGGTATATTCCTTGATAGCTTTTGGAGAAGGTTGTTTTTAAGTTTACTAAAATCTATTGTTTCAACTGTTTCACTTTATAAAAAGGAACAGGTGAGTAGAGCATCATTGAGTTTCTTATTCTGTCAGTAAATTATCCAAATGAAATGTTTATCATTATTTTATTCAAGCCTAAACAAATTGATTGTACCTTTTTAATAATGACCTTACATGGTCGGCAAAGTTAAATTAACTTCAGAAAATCAAATCTGTTGAGAAAAAACTAATAAATGTTTAAAGATAGGAACTTGCCATCCCACTGAAAAACAGTCCGTAGAGATTTAAAGGCGTAGTTGTAGGTCAGTCCAACGTTTCATTTGGATTCCTTTCGCCAACAGGCAACTATTTTCATAAAGAATATATATATTTTTCAAAGTCAACTTTATTGTCAATCTTACTCAGTTTGTGTTTATAGACAGAGAGATCAAAAAGACGTTTAAATAAAATTATACAATTTACAGATATGTATATACAAATATATATATATCCTATATACACCATCATGTATAATGATGGTGTATGATGTAGAAGGGAGTGTGGTAGATAACAAGTAAATATAGAGTTACATACAGATCCATGTACAGCAAAAGATGGAATAACTAAGAAGCACGCAGTATAATAATAATTACATGCAACAATTAAATAACTGCTCAGCATCTCCACCACAATCCCAATCTGCTGTGTCCTGTTTTCCTCCCCTCTGCATAACACCCATCACACATACGAAACACAACGCAGAGTCTGAGGGTGTTAAGAGTATGTTTATTTAAATGTCCTCCTCTCTACTGGCCAACACAGTGATATGCTGGGTGTAGAATTTTTTCAGGAGGAGGAGATTTCCATGCCATGCAGGGTCTTTGGGGATGAGGATGATGATCGCCTCCTTCGTGGTCCACACAACAAAGTAGCAGAGACTCCGGTCTGTGATGTGCAGCTGCCCTTGGACCTGGTGCCAGTATGGGTGATATATGACCCACCCTCCTCACGGAGAGAGAAGGATGGTAACTGGACTGCCTCTGCGATGGTCATGTTCATGTCACCAAAATCCTTGAATCTACACACAGCAAATAAACTCAAATGACACAACGAGATGTAAAAGGAGATCACACATACAGTATAGACTATACTGTATAGTCGATATAAAACTGGCCGCTTCAATCTGAAGAGCAACTAAAACAAAACACGGGAGTGTACCTTGTTCTTGTGAACACTAATGTTATCCACAGCATACACAGAGACCACGAAGTTCTTAAGGAGAAAACTAGTTACTAAAACAAAACACGTTAGTGTACCTTGTTAGCTAATGTTAGCTAGCTGACATTAACGTTACACATTGCACTCATATTACTCACCGAACCATGTAAAGCCGGTCCCGCATGCTGGCTCTTACAGAACCGACTAACTCCCCTTTCGTGTATGTACAGCTCTCAACGTGTCCAGACTTGTAGTGATGTTCACCTCGTTTTATACTTTTATTCTCATTCTGAAAGAAACAGGTGAAATTTGCTAACGTGACGGCCGTCTTTGTGATGGTGACGCGGATTGTGCGAGAACAGAGACCTGTAGTTCACTGAGCGGTGACACGATGGAATTAAGAGAGCTCAGACCCTCACTTATATAGAGGTTGGAACATGTTTTAAGTATAAATAAATAAAAGCATAAATAAAAGTAGGAATAAAAACATCAATGAACAAATAAATGAATAAATACAGGAATAAATAGCGTGCAGTGTTTTCAGATGAATTCAGTGTGTGCTAATAACCTAATAAAAGTAATTGTAAAAACTACTACAGTGCAACAAAACAGGAAGATTATATGTGGTCTCTTAAACATAAGATCTCTAGCATCTAAAGCAATATTGGTAAATTATTTAATATCAGATTATAATATTGATATGCTGTCTCACTGAAACTTGGTTGAGACATGAAGAATATGTCAGCATAAATGAGGCCACTCCACCCAGCCATATCAACACTCATATTGCCCAAGGCACGGGCCGAGGAGGTGGAGTTGCAGCAATCTTTGACTCAAGTTTACTTATCAATACTAAACCAAAATTAAATTATACCTCCTTTGAAAGTCTCGTTTTTAGTCTTACGCATCCGACCTGGAAAACTGTGCAGCCAATCTTATTTGTTACATTTGTTTCCGTGCACCAGGTCCTTATTCAGAATTCTTATCAGAATTCTCTGAGTTTTTATCAACTTTGGTTCTTAAAACAGACAAAGTAATTATCGTAGGTGACTTTAATATTCATGTTGACGATGATAAAAATAGCCTTACTGTTGCATTTAACTCTATATTAGATTCTGTTGGTTTCTGTCAGAGTGTAAAGAAACCAACCCACTGCTATAATCACACTCTCGACCTTGTTCTGACTTATGGTATTGAAATTGAGCAACTATTAGTCGAACCGCATAATCCTGCTTTATCCGACCATTTCTTAGTAACTTTTGAAGTACTGTTACTAGACTACAAAGCATTAGTCAAAAGCTCCTGCAGCAGAAACCTATCTGTAACGGCCCCTACACACGGCGGCGTGCGTTGCCGCTTCAACGCTTCTGCCCATAGAGAACCGCAGTGACGCGTCCTAAAACCCGGAAGTAAGTTAGCATTTTTAGCACTTCCGGTTCCTTCGTCAAAAAAGCAATGCATTTTCTCCATAGGGTTTTGGAAAATAGCTCGAAATAAGGTCTGTGGTTGACACAAATTTAAGAGATAAATCACGTTTTGATCTACGACAGTAGATACATCAGCAGTGACCCCACTGGGGATTTTTGAGAGTTTACGTGTCTGAAAAACGATGGTTGTTACCGAGTGGCTGAATAGGACTACAGAAATTGTCGAGGCCGTTGTACGTCATTACGCCTACACACGTAAACACTCCCGCTAAGTTTGTTTCCCCTGTGTTCTGCTTGAAAGCAAGTACCTGCCTATCTTTAGTAGCCTCTGTAGTATCTTTAGTATCTGTATATCTATATCTTACCATTAGAATCTGTATTTTTGAAATTGTCATTTTTAACACCGTAGTTTTACAAATTATAGAACAATTAATTACCAGTGTTTTCCAATTTTACTCGGCAGTTCGTTTCGTTGGCTAACGTTAGCTAAAGCTAGCGCTACTAGTTCGGTAGCTACGCAATGGTTTGTTGCTTTGCTCCGGGTTGCAGCCACAGGTCTTCGCATGAAACGTGCTCGTTCTATCGTTTCCCGGCCAATGTTTTCCAAAGGAGAGTCTGGATTCGTGCCATGAGGTAAACTGATGTTACATTTTTGTCCATGTCACGGTGAAATGTAAATGATGGGTAGTGACTGTATCGCCGTTTTAGAGATGGCGCTGCTGAAAAGACCGCAACATAAGTAAAGATAATGAATACATCCTATTAAAACCTGTGTGGCTTATATGATAAGTCTAATTAGTACAAGCAGCATAACGTTTCACCATATAACTAAAGATTGTAGTCAGGGAAATCAGTTTGACATATTAAACTAATAACAAATCACCTCTGGCTGGCAGAGAACTCTCTGCTCCATAGCTTCTCTTGGACGTAAAATCACATGTACATTTTACATTTATATTCAATTTAATATTCCATCCCTCACATACTTTTGTATATATAATAACTTATATTTTGTTTTTCTTGTTATGCTGCTGCAACACAAACATTTCCCAAATTGGGATCAATACAGTAATATCTTAATTAATTAAGAAATATAACTATTATAATTAGTGTAGCAGCTGACACCTATTTTCAATATGGATTAATCTACATTTATTTCTTTAGTTCAATTTTGATCTATAAAAATGTCAAAATAGTGAAAATGTTCACGAGACTTATCAAAGTGCAAGGTTATATCTTTAGATGTTTTTGTTTTAGCCTATGTACTGTATGTCTTAATGCTCTTGTATGTGACGGTGTGACTTCCATGAAACTAATATTTGATATCTTCCCAACAGACGAGCTGACAGGAAACCTAACACTCTAACAACCACAACATTGCAAAGGCGAGTAAATGTAAATTAAAAACGATTCACAATTTCTTAATTTCTTCTTCTTTCTTGCAGTGAGGTGAAGCTGACCTTGCACTTAGTGCCAGTAAGGATGCTCCTCACGCAGGCTGAATGTTTCTCCCTCCTTACTGACACAGAAGCCCTTGATTTGCAATGCTTCACTAATTGTCATTTCCCTGGTTCCGTAGGGACACTTTACCTCCAGCACAGCGGGAGACCCTTCCAGACCATCTGGAGATGCCCCCAACACTCCTGATTGGGAGAGCCACAAACCTGACTCATGGACCTGCATCTGGGTTGCAGTGGTGAATGCCCTGACGCCCTCTCACATTCATTCATAGTCCCCCACTGTACAGACAAAACACCATCAAGGGCTTGTTGTTGCCCTAGCACCCTGGCAATAAGGGAAGCAGTCACACGCTTTGACCTCAGGACAGCTCCAAAGTTGCTGGCAGTCAACCTTCCTTTCCTGAACAAATGCCAGTTTGGGTTGGTTCGCTGACCAGTGGTAGCCACCTGAATTGCCCTCTGTTGCTCCTCAGACAATGCCATGCTTGCCACAATTGCCTCAGGTCCCTGATGCCCAACAGATTTGATAATTTCAGGAACAGTAAGTGTTTCCAAGCTGTAGTGTTCCTCTTCTGGCTCGGGGGAGAGAAGCCAAGACATTCCTGAGAACCTGCCCCCGAGTCTGTCCCTCAGCCAGTCACGATCTTCGGAGGTGGGCTCTCTTGTCAGCGGGTTGAATGAGTTATTGGTTGGAGGAAATAGCTCCTCCACTGAATGCGTACGTTTAGCTGCCTTTGGCTTCTTCCACTGACAGGGGATGTCAGTGCAGCTGAAACTGTGGATGGCAAAGATGGCTAATGCAGCCGCATGACTGCATTTCCATTCTCCACATGGGCATTCACATTTTGTGGAGAGAATTCCCTCTTCTCCTGTAGATACCTGTGGGGGTGGGATTGTTTTATTATTTAAAATATATTTACATTTGTAATGCCTTCCCAATTATCCCTTTAATTGTTTATAGCCTACTGTATGTTTATTTCATGGATATTTCTGTGTTTTCTGGTGTGTAATATTTGTAATAAAGATTTCATGTGACACATAAAATGGATTTGTTGATGGGAATTAATGTCACTAATGTGAATACATTAACTCTAGGTTAACGGTACTCTTGCTATCACTACTCACCGACACTATAAACCTTCTCCCTCATGCTAGCCCTGACAACACCGGTAAGCACACCTTCATCTAGGCTGCACTGTTGTACGTGTCCTGACTTGTAGTGGTTCTCTCCTCTATCTACACTTCTTGTCATCTTTGTAAAACGATATCAGACTGGTCATTGACAGCCATGACTTCTAGTTAAATTCAGTGTGGCTAAAATGAAAAGCTTTGTTAAAATATTCAAGCACGCGGAAGTCAAAGTCAGCTTTATTGTCAAAAAGTCTACATGTGTTATACATCCAGAAATATCGTTTCCCACAGTGTGACATGTATACATAGAACAAAACAAAAAGGGCCTAGATAAACATGGTATACATTAAACAAACAAAAAAAGGGCCTAGATAACCGGGGTATACAGTTTAAAATGGTAATAATATATTTGAAGTGTTCAAAGTGCAGTTTCAGTGCAAGTCAGTTGAAACGATCTTAAGTTGGCGTGACGTTGAAGTCGTGCGACCCTGCTGCTGTACTGGCTTGTAGTTCGTTTATAGCATAACGTTAGCATTTTGCTTCTGGCGACTAGATTTATGATTAAAAAATTATAAAAGTAGGGTTGACATGTGGAGATTATCCGGCTGAACAAAACGTGATCCCTCTCTTAAATGTGTGTCAACCACAGACCTTATTTCGAGCTATTTTCCAAAATCCTATGGAGAAATTGCATTGCGTTTTTGACGAAGGAACCGGAAGAAGTTTACTTCCGGGTTTTAGGACGCGTCACTGCGGTTCTCTATTCACTTTGAATGGGGTGACGTCACGATTCGCCGAACTGCATTGTGGGAGCAAAGCGTAGCTTCTCTCGAGGTGCTCGCTGCAAAAGTAGAGCAATGTTCTACTTTTGCCGCCTCGACGGAGGCGTCAGCCAATCAAATCCCTCGTATGTAAATCTGACAGTACAAGCAGTAGCCAATCAAACCGGGTGTATGTTGGGAGAGCCAGACCTCAGTTATTTCCCATATGTCAACAAAAGGAGGAGAAAATGATCGTGGCGGTAGGGAACATACAGGGATACAAACCGGAGGAGCCAGGCATGGGGGGAGGTGGCAGAGACAGTGGGGGAAACTGGTAGGTTTTCGCTTGTTTGGGGAGTTTATATCCAGTGTATTTCGTTTGAATGGACAGCTAGCAAGCATAGACAGTATATTTAGCCAGCATGGATGTAGCATGAATGCTTTGCTTTGTATGTCCGGGGCGGGACATTCATGTGGTTGGTTGTTGGTCGGGCTCCTCGCGTTGACTCCCCAAGCTCAAGACACGCCCACCGCCAAGCGGTAACCCACGGGGTTACGGCCGTTACGGTTTGTATCCCTGTATGTAAAGAGGGACTGGTCATAGAGTACCGGGTAATTCCCTACCGCCACGATCATTTTCTCCTCCTTTTGTTGATATATGGGAAATAACTGCGGTCTGGCTCTCCCAATATACACCCGGTTTGATTGGCTAGTGCTTGTACTGTCAGATTTACATACGAGGGATTTGATTGGCTGACGCCTCCGTCGAGGCGGCAAAAGTAGAACATTGCTCTACTTTTGCAGCGAGCACCTCGAGAGAAGCTACGCTTTGCTCCCACAATGCAGTTCGGCGAATCGTGACGTCACCCCATTCAAAGTGAATGGGCAGAAGCGTTGAAGCGGCAACGCACGCCGCCGTGTGTAGGGGCCGTAAGTGCTATAGCCAAATTTAAGGAAGAGATTCCACCAATACTTAACTCGATAGCATGTCTGCATGTAAGGGAGGAAACTTATACAAAATGTACACCACCCCAAATTGATCATGTTGTTGATAGTGCTATAGATGCGCTGCGAATAAAATTAGATTCTGTTGCTCCTTTGAAAAAGAAGAAAATAAAACAACATAGACTAGCTCCATGGCATAATTCCGAAACCCGCAAAATAAAGCAAAAGTCGAGACAACTTGAAAGGATAGGGCGTTCCACTAAACTTGAAGAATCTCGTTTAATTTGGCATATTACTCTCAATGAATATAAGAAAGCACTGCGTAAAGCGAGAGCAGCCTACTACTCTTCATTAATAGATGAGAATAAGAATTATGCAAGATTTCTTTTCAGCACTGTAGCCAGGCTGACAGAGAGCCACAGCTCGATTGAGCCTTCTATTCCCATAGCACTCAGTAGTAATGATTGTATGTGCTTTTTTAAAGATAAAATTGTTACTCTTAGAAACAAAATTAACGACCTCTTGCCTTTGACCAGTATAGTGTTATCAACAGCTCCCGGAAACGTAAGTTCTATGACTAGATAGTAAACTAGAATGCTTTTCAGCCATAAACCTTGAACAATTAAATTCAATGATTCTCTCTTCTAAACCATCAACGTGTATGTTAGACCCAATTCCAACTAAGCTGTTGAAGGAAGTTTTTCCATTAATTAGCACTTCTTTATTAAATATTATGAATATGTCTTTATTATCAGGCTATGTTCCACAATCATTCAAAGTAGCAGTGATAAAACCGCTTCTTAAAAAGCACAACCTCGATCCAGAGGTTTTAGCCAATTATAGACCTATTTCTAATCTTCCGTTCCTCTCAAAGATTCTTGAGAAAGCAGTCGCAAAACAGTTGTGTGATTACTTAAAAAACAATGATTTATTTGAAGATTTTCAGTCTGGCTTTAGAACACATCATAGCACAGAGACAGCTCTGGTTAAAGTCACAAATGACAAGGGACTTGTCTCTATTCTTGTTTTGCTCGATTTCAGTGCTGCATTTGATACTATCGATCATGATATCTTATTGCAAAGACTAGAGCACTTAGTTGGCATACAGGGAACTGCTTTAGGCTGGTTTAGGTCCTATCTATCTGAACGCTCTCAGTTTGTACGTGTCAACAATGAATCTTCCACGCAAACCAAAGTTAGCCATGGAGTGCCACAGGGCTCAGTGCTCGGACCTATTTTGTTTAATTATATATGCTTCCGTTAGGCAATATTATAAGGAATCATTCTGTACATTTTCATTGTTATGCGGATGATACTCAACTATATTTATCAATAAAGCCTAATGAAATTAATCATCTAAATAAAATTCAAGACTGCCTCAAGGACTTAAAAACGTGATGACCTTAAACTTTTTGATGTTAAACACGACCAAAACTGAAGTTATTTTACTTGGCCCGAAGAATCTACGAAACAAATTATCTAAAGATATACTAACTATGGATGGCATTAATTTGGCCTCCAGTGAGACTGTAAGGAATCTTGGTGTTATATTTGATCAGGATTTATTCTTTAACGCCCACATAAAATTAATTTCAAGGACCGCCTACTTCCATCTACGTAACATTGCAAAAATCAGGCATATCTTGCCTCAAAACGATGCAGAGAAACTAGTCCATGCATTTGTTACTTCAAGGCTGGATTATTGTAACTCCTTATTGTCAGGGTGTACCAAGAAGTCAGTCAAGTGGCTTCAGCTGATTCAAAATGCTGCAGCTCGTGTACTAACCAGAGTTAGGAAAAGGGACCACATTACTCCTGTTCTGGCTGCCTTACACTGGCTCCCTATAGAACACAGGATAGAATTTAAAATTCTTCTTCTCGCCCACAAAGCGGCAGACACCCTATCCATTTTTAAGAGTGCGGTTAAGACCTTCCTTTTTGATAAAGCTTATAGTTAGGGCTGATTAGATTCAGCCCCTAGTTTTGCTGATATAGGCTTAGTTTGTCGGGGGACATCTTACATCTTCCTTCTCTCTGTCTATACCTGTGTACTCTCATGTTCCAATTAACCCAGCTTCCCCAAATTTCATTCTTTTTGGTGTCTATATACGCCGGGATCCGGGATCATGGATGATCCTGTTGCTGCGATCCTGTGTCCTGGATCGCGAGCCCTGGATCTTGAGTCGTGGCTGTGGTCCTGGATCATAGGACCTGGATGGATATCCTTGTGGATTCATCTTCCTATTATACACACATGCATTTCCAAACATTTGGACTACCTATGTTGCAAATGTATTATCTTTTCAATTTACACACGGCATCTATTGCACGTCTATCCGTCCTGGGAGAGGGATCCCTCCTCTGTTGCTCTCCCTGAGGTTTCTCCCATTTTCCCTTTAAACTGGGTTTTCTCCGTAAATTTTTCCTTGTACGATGTGAGGGTCTAAGGACAGAGGGTGTCGTATTGTCATACTGATATTCTGTACAAACTGTGAAGTCCACTGAGACAAATGTAACATTTGTGATATTGGGCTGTATAAAAAAACATTGATTGATTGATTGATTGATTGATTGATTGATTGATTGATTGATTGACTCGTTTGAGCATCTGAGGACTCTGAATGAGATTTGTTATCGTTTGCGGTCTGCCTCACTCACACTCAATTTGGCAAAATGTAAGTTTGGGAAGGCTGTAGTAACATATGTAGGTAAGCAAGTAGGACAAGGTCAGGTCTGCCCTGTGGCTGTCAAGGTACAGGACATTATAGATGTCCCAGCTCCCCAGACGAACCGTGAGCTCCGTAGTTTTTTGGGGATGGCTGGCTATTACCGTGTGTTCTGCAGACATTTTTCTGACGTTGTAGCTCCCTTGGCTAGTTTAGCAAGTCCCAAAGTCCCTTTCCAGTGGTCATCGTCATGTCAGTCTGCTTTCGAGGCCGCCAAGGCTGTCCTCTGTCCCTGTGCTCGCTGCTCCAAACTTCACCCGCCCTTTTAAACTGGAGGTGGACGCCAGTGCGCTAGTTGCGGGCGCAGTACTCCTGCGATGAGCGGGACATTGATCACCCGGTCTGTTCAAGAAACACCAGCTTCATTACAGCACCATCAAAAAAGAGGCACGAGCCTTGCTTTTGGCGTTACAGCACTTCGAAGTGTACATCAAGGGTCAAGTTCTGTGCCAACTGTGATTTTCTCTGATCACAATCCCCTCGTGTTTCTGACTCGGATGCAGAACAGCAACCAACGCCTTATGCGCTGGTCCCTGTTGCTACAAGACTTCAACATTCAAATTTGCTAAAATAAGGGTGTTGGTCATGTCATGGCTGATGCTCTGTCCAGGTCTCTTTGAATCCAACATTTCTTTAGGGGGAAATGTTTGATTTTTAGTTGGGGGGGTGTTATGGCCCTGGGTCATTATGTCATTTGTGCGCGGATATTTCCCCCTCCTCCTGTTAGAGGCTGTGTGTGTGTGTGTGTGTGTGTGTGTGTGTGTGTGTGTGTGTGTGTGTGTGTGTGTGCGCGCGCGCGCGCGTGTGAGAGTGAGCAGGTGGTGCCCGTTAGCTGATTGGCTGCCTTGGACAGACTGATTTGTCCACCTGAAGAGACAGGAGCATTTAAGCTGCAGCCACGCAGTTCCTCTGCCCTCTCTCTCATCGACCTCTCCTACTCCCAACTCTGTGTCTGTTGGAGAAAACCTGATCTGTTGTGCTGTGTGTTTAAATCTACCGATTACCGGTTGTTACGGCTGCTTTGGACGGGTAATAACCGGAAAAGCATGCCATGGGACCTTTAACAGACTGTCTCAGCCTATTATTTTCTATCTGATGGAGACTTCATACTGACTTCAACATGTTCCACATATTTTATACATTATTGTTGATGTATGGTTTTAGTCGAAAGGTTTGCAGTAAAAATATTCTGCTGCTTTCCTAAGCCTTTTTAGTTTCTTTTCTCTTCCTAATACACATTCATTCACTACTATTACATCTTATATGTAACTCCTTCAGCCTATTTTCAGCTGCAGAAACTATTAAACTATTCAGCTATTTCAGGACATTGAGGCTATACATGTTGTTTATACCTTTTTTTAAACCTTTTCTTTTAAACATTAAGCTTCTTCACTATTGTTCCTACTCTTCCAGTTTAACATTTCACCTTCAAGTTTTCAACAAAGTCATTGCAATGCATTTGAGCTGTAACAATTTGATTCAAATCATTTCACTTTTCTACATTTCTCCGCTAAGTTCAGCAACACACTTACTTGGTTTTTGTAGCTAAAAGCAGCTACCATTCAGCTAATAACATATTCAGCTTTTTCTGCATTTTCAGCCACAAATGTTCACAGTTTACAGCATTCGCACGCATTTCTAGTCATATACGGACTCTCCGCTTTGCGTTTGGTGTATTTTACAACTTATAGGCCCTAATGATAACGGCTATTGAAGTTTATGTCCTAGCAAATTGATCGGGGCGGCTGTGGCTAAGTGGATAGAGTGCTGGACTTCGAATCAGGGGGTAGCAAGTTCGAGTCCCACTAGAGTCAGCATGTCGTTGTGTCCCTGGGCAAGACACTTCACCCCAAATTGCTCCTGTGGGGATTGTCCACAGTACGTAAGTCGCTTTGGATAAAAGCGTCTAACAAGTGACATGTAATTACCATTATATATTGAGAAACGGTCTCACTATTTAAACATGCCAAGTGATTATTTAGTTTCTCAACACGACTAACAGGATATTTTTTGTCCTGAGCGGCAGAAATGGGCTAATAAATAAGAGCACTACATAATTTCAGTGAATAAAACATGTGTCATAGTTCAGTTCAGCAAAAAGTAACAACTCAATGTAGCATCAAATCATAATTATTTTATTCAAATCCATCTTCACATTTTATGTTATTACATCCCAGTACACGCACACTAGGAATATGTGAACAATGAATGAAACGATTTATAGCTTTCAGTGTAAGCTGTTTAGCAAAAATAATTAAGCACCATATCGAACAGCATTAGTCAAGTTCAGCGATAAGTGTTTTGAACTGTTCAGTTACGTTCTATTTTATAACAAATAAACCTTGAAAAACAGAAGACACAAGACAAGATAAAAACAAATGAGAAAAAAACAGTAACAATTTATGAAAAAAGTTAAGATGGACAAGAACTGCTATCACTGGGCGACATTCAGAGGAATTACTGTGGGATTCTTTAAAACTGTAGTTGTATTGATTAAAAGCCAATTGTCAATAATTCTACAATGATGCGTTTCTAGCATACGGTCCGAGCCCCCAACTAACTGTTGCATAGGGGGAGACAACGTTGGGCTGAGCGTCTAGGCCAGCTCCTCTTCGCCTTCGTCTTCAAACTCGCCCTCCTCCTCAGCGGTGGCGTCCTGGTACTGCTGGTACTCAGACACCAGGTCGTTCATGTTGCTCTCAGCCTCTGTGAACTCCATCTCATCCATGCCCTCGCCGGTGTACCTGAAACAAGGAAATATTACTTAAATGCATATAACTTTCACTCTTTCCTGACATTTATTGTCCAAATGATTAATCTTGAAATATGTAAACCTCTCTATCACTCACCAGTGGAGGAAGGCCTTGCGGCGGAACATGGCGGTGAACTGCTCTGAGATGCGCTTGAACAGCTCCTGGATGGCCGTGCTGTTGCCGATGAAGGTGGCGGCCATCTTGAGGCCCCGTGGAGGAATGTCGCAGACGGCAGTCTTCACGTTGTTTGGGATCCACTCCACGAAGTAGCTGCTGTTCTTGTTCTGCACATTCAACATCTGCTCGTCCACTTCCTTCATGGACATGGGGCCTCTGAAGATGGCGGCTACCGTGAGGTAGCGGCCGTGGCGCGGGTCACAGGCTGCCATCATGTTCTTGGAGTCGAACATCTGCTGGGTGAGCTCAGGAACCGTCAACGACCTGCAGGAAGAACGACCATCAGTAAGTGTTAATTTAAATGGTGTCAATCCATTAAAAAAAGTAATTGCCTTAATCGCGTTTAAAATACTAGCATATACATTTATTTTAGGGGGGTATAAAACAAAAATATGTGTGGCGTTGTAATAAAGAAAAAGCATGACAAAAGGGTGAGTGTTATACATGTAGCCTGTGCCAGTTAGTCCTTTCACTCTTATTCCATTCATAGCCAAACATCCTCGCTGGAATTACGGAAGGAAATTGAGGTCAAACTTGCAAAAATGTCTGTTAATTGTATTTTTTTTTTTTTTATAAATATGACTATTTCAAATTGTGGGTCCATTTGCTGTTGACATGTTGTAAAAGCCCCCGCAGCGGGACAAATGAAGGATATGTGATCATTACCGCTATTCAATATTTTTGTTTTATTTGCTGAAACAAGAAAACCCTTGCGAAATTGAACCAGAGTATAATGTAAAAATTATGTAATGACAGTAAAAATACAGCTTGAGGGTCTGACAGTCTCTCTACCTGTACTGCTGGCTGCCTCGGCTGGTCAGGGGGGCGAAGCCGGGCATGAAGAAGTGCAGTCTGGGGAAGGGCACCATGTTGACGGCCAGCTTCCTCAGATCAGCATTGAGCTGGCCGGGGAAGCGCAGACATGTGGTCACCCCGCTCATGGTGGCTGAGACGAGGTGGTTGAGGTCTCCGTAGGATGGCGTGGTGAGCTTCAGTGTGCGAAAGCAGATGTCATACAGCGCCTCATTATCAATGCAGAAGGTCTCATCTGTGTTCTCCACCAGCTGGTGGACGGAGAGGGTGGCGTTGTACGGCTCCACCACTGTGTCTGACACCTGGAGTGAGAGGAGGAAGAGGGAGCAGCATTAAAGCAGAAGTAAGATGAGGTAAATAGTTAATGTATTTTGGTGTATTATAAGCACCTTAGGCGAAGGCACCACGCTGAAAGTGTTCATGATGCGGTCTGGAAACTCCTCTCGGATTTTGCTGATGAGCAGCGTGCCCATGCCTGAACCGGTCCCTCCACCCAGGGAGTGTGTGAGCTGGAAGCCCTGCAGGCAGTCGCAGCCCTCCGCCTCCTTCCTCACCACATCCAGGACCGAGTCCACCAGCTCGGCTCCCTCAGTGTAGTGACCCTTAGCCCAGTTATTACCAGCTCCGCTCTGGCCTGTGTCACATGCAAACACACAACTCTATAACATGTGGCGACACATCCTAAATCTACAAAAAATTATGGCTTCCTTATAATTGCAAACACAATTTAATGTTAGTGAGCAGTGCATACACAAGGCAACAATACAAGAAAGGAATGATAGTTCTAAAGTTATACTCTCTTTCCACTCATTCATCAAAATCTAACTTTATCAACCCAAGTTAAAACAAGAATTGTTTTACATCCTTACCAAAGACAAAGTTGTCTGGTCTAAAGATCTGGCCAAAGGGACCGGACCTCACTGAGTCCATGGTGCCGGGCTCCAAGTCCACCAGCACTGCCCGGGGGACATACTTTCCACCTGGTGATCCAAACACAAGGAAACAAATTATTCCGTATTGTTTTATTTAAGTTAACCTGTTAAACCCCGAGCCTGTTTTTCAGGTTTCAGGCTCAAAAATGACATTCCCAGAACAAATGACCATATCTTCCCTTCTAAAAAGGGTTAAATTAATAATCTTTTTTCTTAAAGTAATGATAAACCTGTGAGTTGGATGTAGAAAAGTCAGATTCAATATAGATGTTTTTTATTTTAAAGAAAATTCAGATTGAACATGGTAAAAAAAACTGTAAATTATCGTGTCCGTCCAAAAAATATTTTGTACTTATAGTGAAAACTAACCTTGGATGATGGGTTAGTAGACAAAAAGCTTTAGTAATCCAAAGTACAACATATAATAAGTACCCTGTATCAAGATTGATGCAAAACAAGTGATATTTGACCTTTTTAGACAGATTTAGCAAAAAAAAACCCTCTTCTGGGGCCATTTGGGTGTATTTTCCATATCTCTGGCCCCCCTTGCTGGATTTATGTGACATCTCTTTCTAACCGTCAGAGCCAATGGAATCGAAGGGAACTCCCACATAGTCCTTATTTGGTAATGTGTGTGTGTTAGACTGCCGCATAGCCTAGACCGGAAGCAGCATGGCTACCATTAGCAGCTAACTTTTGCTTTCCGGTTTTTACATAAAAATGGAATTATGGATTATAAATTAAATCCTTTTTTTATACAGAGATGTTAAAAACCTATAGATTAACTGATTCAGCCGCGTTTTTTCTCGTTTTAATGCCATTGAACACGTCTTTTGATCAGATTGACAGCTACGGTGAGACGATCTCCCTAGAAGCTCCGTAAAGGTACGTGTTGTGATGTCTGTGTTTGCTTCCCCTGTCGCGAGTTCGGATCACTCAGTGATGATACTATATACCTACATAATCTGTGGAACCTCAGCTTTAATTGGATATCTTGTATGTGCAGCTACGATAAGTAATAAGGGCACTTTTATCTTGAGTTCTGTGCCAATGTCCGTTAGCATTTTTCGCTAAGGGGTCATTTAGATGCTTCTTATGAGACTTGTGTTTTGTTTTGGTAAAAATGGTTTGTATCGTCAATTAGCTGAGATTATTCCCGTTAATCTGGTATAACACATTAATAGGTTCTTAAATATTAAGATCCCCTGAGACAGTGTCGTGAAAAAACCAAACGGGGGTTTAACAGGTTAAAGGGGACCCATCATGCAAAAGGCACTTTTTTATGTCTTTTATACATAAATATGTGTCCCCGGTGTGTCAGGGAACTCACGCAGCGTCAGAAAATAAAACCCTCTCTCTTTTCCTCCGTACCCAAATCCCTAAAAACGGGGGTACAACGGAGCGGATCAAGATTTGCATCCGATATAACGTAATATCGGAAATGTAGGCTGGCTTTACACCCACGGCCCTATCAGAAACAATGCCCGACTGTTTTGGACGTAATATGGTCAGTGTTTACATTAGCATCGCTAACACTCAGAGCTAACCTGTACGGCACAGAGCATGTGTGTGAAGAAGCAGGAAATAAAATGGAACTCATCTTGTGGTATAACCGGCAAGAGAGAAAGCCTTTGAGCTCCATACCGTTTCAGAAATAATCCTTGATAATCCATGATATGGCGTTTCATCACAGCAGTATTTCGTTTAGACAGTAGCTGCATCGTGAGCTCAGCCCCCTCCTTTTTTTTTTTAAAGCTTTATAGAGTCTACTAAATCCATCTACTTCCGGTCCATGGGACCTTATTTCGGAAAAATTATGTATTGAAGTCAATGGAGAGAGAAAACGTATCTCTCAATACCGTTTAAATTGTGCCACGAATTACACATATGATGTTTGTCAATCTTAAAAAATAATTTCCATGTCAAAAAAGTCAGTTTGTCGTAAAACTGTTGAAATATAAGACTGAAAAATACGCAACTAGAAAGACTACAAATCCCAGAGTCGCGTAAGTGATGTCATAACTGATGTCACAATTGTTTTCCTCCGCTAAATATAAGAGATAGCTAAGAGTGGCTGGATCAAGTTAGCTACCTAGCTAGTAGCTAGCACGTTAGTTAGCATTACAGCCTTAGCCTTGACATTTTTATTAGCCTTAACATGAAGTAACATCAAGTAACCCAAAATGTTAAACAGTAAGAGCAGTGTTTCCCCTATATATGCGCGTCGCATATTAAAAAATTATAAGTGCCGCCCCCTAGCGCTCGCGGCAACTTTTCGCGCCACCAATACACCGGAAAGCTGTCATTTTCAGAGCTGAAGGAAAGCTGCCTGACAAGACAGACAACAGCAAGTTGAAGCAGACATAACTTTATTTGGACACAATCACCTCAAGAAGAAGAAGAAGAAGGTCATAACGCCATAAATGTAAGTTATTATAATTTAAAATGTTGTTACATTTAGATTAAGTAAATTAATACTTTGATAAAAGCCTACAGTTAAGAATGAATGACAGCTAGCTAACTTAGCTAGTTTAGTTAACACCCAGTGTAATAGATTGTTCATCACATCTTATGTTATTTTCAGATGAGTTTAAAAGGCTGGATTGTTACATTACATTGCATTTAGCTGACGCTTTTATCCAAAGCGACTTACAATAAGTACATTCGACCAGGAAGACACAACCTTGAAGAAAACAGAATCATATAAGTACATCAGGTTTCATAGAGTCAAACATTTCAAGTGCTACTCAACTGGCTATAGATACGCCAGTCCTTTATTAGTATATAAGTGCTCTGTTAGCAGTTCTTTGTTAGGAATTCTATCGCTCGAGGTGGAGTCGAAAGAGATGAGTTTTCAGTCTGCGCCGGAAGATGTGCAGGCTTTCTGCTGTCCTGATGTCAATGGGGAGCTCATTCCACCATTTTGGAGCCAGGATAGCAAACCCACGTATTTTTGTTGATGGGAACTTGGGTCCCCCTCGCAGCGAGGGTGCAGCGAGTAGTTTGGCTGATGCAGAGCTTAGTGCACGCGCTGGGGTGTACAATTTAACCATGTCCTGGATGTAGGAAGGGCCAGATCCATTCGCAGCATGGTATGCAAGTACCAGTGTCTTGAAGTGAATTCTAGCAGTTACCGGAAGCCAGTGAAGGGAGCGGAGGAGCGGGAAAATTTAGGAAGGTTGAAGACCAGACGAGTCGCTGCATTCTGGATGAGCTGCAGAGGTCGGATGGCACATGCAGGTAGACCAGCCAGGAGGGAGTTGCAGTAGTCTAGGCGTGAGGTGACGAGAGCCTGGACCAGAAGCTGCGTCGCTTTCTGGGTCAGCTGGGGACGTATCTTCCTGATGTTGTAAAGCGTGTATCTGCAGCAACGGGTTGTAGCAGCAGCGATGTTTGCAGTGAAGGACAGGTTGTTATCTAGGATCACACCCAGATTCCTTGCAGTCTGGGTCGGGGAAACAACAGAGGTGCCGATGTTGATAGTCAGGTCAAGAGTGGGACAATCTTTTCCCGGAAGGAAAAGCAGTTCAGTCTTGTCAAGGTTGAGCTTGAGGTGATGAGCGGACATCCACTGAGCGATGTCAGCTAGACAAGCAGAGATACGCGCGACGACCTGGGTCTCTGAGCGGGGAAAGGACAGAATTAATTGGGTGTCGTCAGCGTAGCAGTGGTATGAAAAACCATGCGGGCTAATGACAGATCCGAGCGAGTTTGTGTACAGGGAGAAGAGGAGGGGAACAAGAACAGAGCCCTGAGGGACCCCTGTAGTTAATTGACAAGGGTCAGACTCGGACCCTCTCCGAGTTACCCTGTAGGTACGGTCTTTGAGGTATGAAGTGAGGAGGGAAAGTGCAGAGCCTGAGACTCCAAGTTCTTGGAGAGTGCGAAGGAGGATCTGATGGTTCACAGTGTCGAATGCAGCAGACAGGTCCAACAGGATGATGACAGAGGAGAGGGATGCTGCTTTGGCAGTGTGCAGTTCCTCAGTGACAGCAATGAGAGCAGTTTCTGTGGAGTGACCTGCCTCGAAACCAGACTGGTGCGGATCCAGAAGGTTGTTCTGATGGAGATAACAGGAGAGTTGTTTAAAGACAGCGCGTTCAAGTGTTTTAGACAGGAACGGGAGTAGAGAGACAGGCCTGTAGTTTATAACATCAGACGGGTTGAGAGTGGGTTTCTTTAGGAGAGGGTTTACTCTTGCCTCCTTGAGACTGTTTGGAAAGTGACCAGACGTTAGAGAAGTGTTGATGAAATGGGTGATAAACGGTAGAATATCAGGAGCGATAGTCTGAAGGAGGTTTGAAGGGATAGGGTCCAGAGGACAGGTGGTAGGGCGGGCAGAGGTAATGAGGGTAAGAACCTCACTTGGCGAGAGAGGAGAAAAAGAGGTTAGTGTGCGGGTGGAAGGAGGGTCTGGTGACCCAGCGGTGAGTAAAGGTGAGTCAGAAAAAGAAGAGCGAATATCATCAACCTTTTTTTCAAAGTGGTTAACAAAGTCGCTTGACAGAAGTGAGGAGGGGGGAGGGGCTTTGGGAGGGTCCAAGAGGGTGGAGAAGATGGAAAATAGTTTTTTAGGATTGGAATATGAAGATTGGATATTATCTTGAAAGAAAGTGCTTTTTGCCTGAGAGATCGAAGCAGAGAAAGAGGAGAGCCTGATAGGTTAGGAGGTCGTCGCGGTGTTTGGATTTCCACCGTTTCCGCTCTGCTTCCCTAAGGATGGTTCCATTAGCACGCAGTGCGTCATTTAGCCAGGGAGCAGGAGGGGACAGACGAGCCTGCCAAGATGTGAGAGGACAGAGAGAGTCCAGAGAGGATGAGAGAGTAGAGAGGAGAGTTTCTGCAGCAGAGTTTGGAGGCAGGAGTTGGAACGAGTCAGAGGAAGGGAGGGCTGAGAGCACCGATGAGGCAAAGGTTTGATTGTCAGCAAACGAAAGAGAAGTGATGATCGTGGTGATGAGGAGGAGGTTAGTTGGGTGAAGTTAGGGAGGTGGGTCTCTGTTGTCTGGCAGCAATGTTTTGAAAGGGGAGCAAATGGATACACACTTTTTGGGAAATAGTTTTTAAGCAGTTGTTTAAATTTACAATTGTATTGACTGATATCTCGTACTAGACCGGACATGCGATGAGAGTAGGCCAGAGCAGAGGAGGTGAAGGAGCAGGTCAGGATAGAAGAGAGGAGCAAGGTGCAGCTGCTGCTGTCAGAGGGTCAGAGGTAGGAGGATCAGAAAGAGCAGGGCACCGGCAATCAGGATTTGATCCAGGGTGGATGGAGAACCCGAGGTTCAAACCTTGGCTGTACAACACAGCTAACCATGGTGAGTATCCAACATATGGAGCAGTTAAGGGCTTGATCTCTCAGATGTTTTAACGATCATACAGCTAACTCTACTAAAAACGGCGATGAAAATGAAACCGACTGCACGTTTTGTGTAGCACACAACTATTAAACCTCCTTGTCAACATAAACACACACGCACAAAACATTTAGCAACCCGCGAAATACACACACATGTAGCCACTGCTGTGCCGCTGGCTGTCAGCCAGCCGCACAGCTGGCTGTGCCCGCGAATTCCTGGTCCGCAAATTCGTGCTCTCTATGGTCTAGCCAGATTAATATAATATGGCTCTGGGTCTAGCTATGTACTGAGTGTGTGTATTTCGCGGGTTGAGTGATGTACAATGACAATGGCATCCCGTGGAGGAATTCTGAAATGTTTTACCGTTACATCACAAAAACGCACAGCAGAACCAGACCCTGGAGCGCCGGCCTCTTTATTTACTTACTCCTCTTCATCCCCTATGAGTAATAAGGCTGAGATGAGAACCCTCCATCGTATTTAGTCCTTATGCTTATGCTGCGCCTCTCCCCATGTAGGGATGGGTACCGAGCCCCGGTATTAAACGGGCCCCGGGCCGGAATTCTTAAAGACAGTGGTAACGTTAAGCTCCGACGTTGTCAGACTTTTTATCGGTACAGGAGACATTTAAAAAATATATGTCATATGTATTATTGCTACATACACATTATATCGCAGTTTTAGTTTCACCAACTCCGTTTCTAATATGCAATAACACTAAAACATGCGTCTATGATGTATTTTCGAGTTTTCCAATCCAGGTGAGATCTCTCTGTCCCGTCTGTGTGCGAGGGGGCGGGGCAGTTTGTAAAGGTCTCCTGACTGTGTTACAGACTGTCATCCTGGTTAGTGGTTACTCTGGGTTCTGTCTTTAGGACACAGTGTTGGATGTTTTTTTGATAATTGGATGGGACTTGATTGGATTCAATATTAGAGTAATTTTCTCGTTTGTGTGTTTGTTTAAATATATTTGGCCTTTGTTTATGTGATTGAATGATTTACTCAAATAAAAAGGTTGATGAATTATCATCTAATGATTTGTATGATGTTTTATTTATGTTAAAGGTCACTTTGAATGATTTTAACTAATGATAATGTAGAAAAAAAAAAGAAAAAAAACGATAAGTGTGGCTTGATATTGAGTAAGAAAAAGGTTGATAAACGCTGTGAGAATGGGTCTGCATGCACTGCAGAGAATTTCGCCGCGATCCCAAATGTCTGTTATCAGTAGGGTTGGGTACCGAGAACCGGTTCCGGTTCGGAACCGGTTCCAACATTTTGATTCCAACGGCATCATTTAGAAATGTGAATTTCGGTTCTGCTTTTCGATTCCTGAGGAAATGTTTCTCGCCTACTGCATGACTGCAGCGGGGCGGGAAATGTAGCGTTGTACCTACACTTCCTACAGTGTAACCTGAGACCAGGGCCGGCCCGTCGCACTGGCGTTATAATTGTTCGCCTAGGGCGCCAGATATGTGGAGGCGCTGCGCTGACTGCTCTGGGAGAAAAGATAAATGTTTTGACTGTTGGTGCTCATCCTAATTTTCGGCCTTGATGTAACAACATTCATAATTAAGTAAATGTAACACCCTTTTCATCCCGGTTACACTTTTCATTTGCCCTGTACGATGGGCGCTGCAAGTGATGAAAATGGGGGATGTTGGCTTATCTGGCAACCGCAGCTCACAGCTAAAGTGCGCGTGAGCGAGGGAGAAAGGGAGGGTGCACTGGAACCGGCGCTGTTGTTATTAGCATCTGGTGCTAGCTGCTCTAGAAAGAAGAAGATGTTTCTACAATGATGTGGAGGGAGAGTCCTCTCCAGTCAGACTGAGAGGCTGATAACTTCAGCTCAGTGAGGTAAAGGACTCCGAGTGTTTAGATAGTTCACTTTAGTCTAAGTTATCTCAGTGGGTCTCAAACGTTTTGATCACAATTTATGTAAACACATATTTCCAAGGCACTCTTTTATAATTATTGGGATAAAACAGGTTTGAAATCATTCCAATGTATACTATAGGACAGTAAACCAGACATATCGTTTAAAAGAGAGATAAAAAAATATGCATAAATAAAATAGTAAAATAAGATATGAATGAACAACAAAAATAAAATGCGTTACATGTAGGCTATTTGTTATTTAATTATTAAAATGTAAACCGATCTTTTTCATATGGGTGTTTAGAGTTGTACCCCCTAGATCTAGTCTCTAGTAATTCTGCGTGTGCACCAGATTGAAGCATTTTACTTCAAAATGCTCAAACATTTCTTCCCGGTATGCCTGAGAAGGCAGATATGCTTGTTTTTCTCAACAAGAACTGTTTTTAAAAGTTGGACTGTTGCACTGTTGTAGCTTCAGTGGTTCTCAGGTTACAGTTACATAGCAGTGAATATAAACAGACTGATTAATGTGAATATTACTTTAAACTAACCTGTGTAAAAGTTTTGCGAATAAATGTAATTTTTTTGGTGGAAGAAGCATGTATAATTTTTTTACCATGCCCCTCAAAGAATCGGAATCGAGAACCGTTAAGAACCGGAATCGAAAAGTAGAATCGGAATCGTGGAAATTCAAACGATACCCAACCCTAGTTATCAGCCTGCAGCCAGGGAGGAGAGATCAGCAGAGCTGCATGCACTGAGTGTGTGAGGAATAGGGTTGCCAGAAACTGACAATGATCAAAATCGATTATTCGGCAGCCCTGGCGAATACATAATCGATGTAGAGCTTGCATTTAACTTCCTTTGGACTTGTAAGTTCGAAGTAGTTCCACGAGGAGGAACTCTTTTTACCTGCCGCTTTGTTCATCTTTAGTCGCACGTGAGAGGGGGGGTGGGGGCGGGGTCGGTGTGTAGCAGGCTTCCTCCAAGTTTACAGTAAAACAAACTGGTGGTGTGACCAATGACCATTTACAATTATTAATACTATTACTATTATTAGCATGTATATATTTATATATATTTTGGTTGAAACTAAGCCAGAAAAAATAAATAAATAAATAAAATCGATTTTTAAAAATAATATTCGATTATGGAGACTGTAGCGAATAATCGAATAATCGCTGGCATCCCTAGTGAGGAAGTCCGTGGATTGGTCAATTTGGACCAATCAGCGGGGGCTTAACGTAACGGCTCCACGGATTGGTCCATTTCGTTCCGGGGACGACATGACATCATGATGTCCCGGAAGAATCAAATGGACAGTGACGTATCTCCAACGAGGCGTTTTGGGGAGATATTTTCTGTTTTACTCCCTACATGGTGTACTTTGAGGGTTTTGACTCTGCACACCGTTTACATGCATAAAAACCTTCATAACACACAAGGGGACGGGTAATAACCGGAAAAGCATGACATGTCACCTTTAAAGAAAAAAAATATATATCAAAGATCTTGTCCCGACAGGAATGTTCTGCCGTCAACACAAGCAAGCACCGAAGCGGGGGGTTTCTACACGGCCATTTATTGAGGTTGGGTGCATGCTTTTCCGAAGCGACTACCTTGATAAGCATGCTGCCACTAAGCACCATCAAGAGTGTGTGAAGGCACACGCCGCACTGATTCAAGGTAACATTCACTAATACTGTAGGCCTACCGTTTCAGTTTATTTATTTAAAAGAAAAGAATGCACATTAATCAACATATCAGGTTTTACATCAATGTAAATGTGACAGATTTAGCTAGTAGACCTAAGCTAGTTTCCATCTGCAGTCCCTCAGCAGGTCAACATCTTTAACGCCAATGATAAGGGCTGGCCCTGGGCGGAGCTAAACTCGGTGCTAAAGCAAAACTAACCTGAAGCCTCGTTGTAATACACGTTGATGCGATCCAGCTGCAGGTCGCTGTCCCCGTGGTATGACCCGGTTGGGTCGATGCCATGTTCGTCGCTTATGACTTCCCAAAACTAGAAGAGAATAAAACACAACAACGGTCAAATGACCTGATACATAGCATAACTTAGCTTTCTAAGTATGTAGCTATCGTTAGCATTTTTGCTAAGTACGCTAACCGGCCGCCCGCTAACCAGCCCGCCCAAACTAAATGCAACATCCATGCATGTTATGAATGAGTTAATAATTCATTTTTACATATAAACTATAATTACCTTAGCACCAATCTGATTTCCACACTGGCCTGCCTGGAGGTGCACAATTTCCCTCATTTTGGTTGAATTAAAAAATTCCAAACGACCGAAAAAGACAAAGGCGTTACTCTGTAGTGATCCAGCTAGGCACGAACCGGAAAAGCGGGATAGTTGCAATTTACCGTTTCCCGATTGGTCCAAAAATAAATCTACCGTTTCCCAGATTGGTCCAAATCTATGTCACTCATGCTCATCAGTCATCTCATTGGTTTAAAAAATATGGTGTGGAGTTTTGACTGTGTGGAGTTTGACAGCTTGCTTTAGGTACCTTTACCGCCACCTTGTGGAGTGGAGTGTGAATATATATACTCCCTGTCCTTTTGAAAAACCTAAATACTGCCCTGTATGCCACATCCCCTGAATGACTAATGTGCTATTTAGCCCTGTCTGCCTTGTTGACTTCATTTGTTTCTCCAACTATCCTTTGAACATTATAAAAATGTCTGCCCTTTACTATCTATCCCACTCATCCCGCCAATTCTTTTTCATTTGGGATTTGATGATGCTTGTGATCTCAGCCTTGCTAAACTTCACACTCATTTGTCTCTTCCATGTCGCCAACTTTGCATATTTATTGGTCATCTCATTTCCCTCCAACCCAATGTGGAGAAATCCAGATGAAATAGGCGACTAATCATGCCCTTCAGATTCTATGAAGAGCTTGGGATCTTTCCAGTACTATGGCTTGTCTTGTTTCTGAATGCATGTTTAATGCTTTCTAATCCACTGCTGGAGGCATATCCTATCAATACCTTCCTTGTCTGACCTTTCACAGAAAGAACTCTCTGTATGTTGCCACTCAGCGGCAAAATTGTTGGTTATTTAGAGTGTCACTAAACACTGATAAGTTCACTATATTTCAGTAAACAAAGCATTGGTCATAGTTCAGAAACACCACAATGTAGCACCAAATGATAAATATTTTATTGAAATTAATCTTTGCATTTGTTGTAATAACATCGCAGTAGACGCACACTAGGAATGTTGTAACAATGACCAGTTCCTTAAAAACAATTAAGCTCCATATCAAACAGGACTTTGTCACATCTGAATGTGAGTCTGATGAGTGCCTTAAACTGGTCACCGTTACGTTCTCTTTCATAACAAATCTTGTTACCTTGCAACTTGAAAAGAGTGAACAGAAGATACAAGACAAGATACAAACATGGATATCCAAAGCAGGAAGGAAGAACAGACGGTTGAGAACAAAAGAAAGACATTTAAAAAAAACAAGGCTGGACAAGAACTGTTATCATTGTGCGACATTCAGAGGAACTACTGTGCGATTATTTGAAACTGTAGTTTTATTGATTAAAATCCAATTGTCAATAATTCTACAATGATGCGTTTGGGCTCGGCTTCTAGGCCAGCTCCTCTTCGCCTTCATCTTCAAACTCGCCCTCCTCCTCAGCGGTGGCATCCTGGTACTGCTGGTACTCAGACACCAGGTCGTTCATGTTGCTCTCAGCCTCTGTGAACTCCATCTCATCCATGCCCTCGCCGGTGTACCTGAAACAAGGAAATATTACTCACTGCATATAACTTTCAATCTTTCTTGACATTTATTTGGCCAAACCATTCATCTTGAAAAAAAAAAAGGTAAGGTGATCAATCCGTCAACCCTCTATCACTCACCAGTGGAGGAAGGCCTTGCGGCGGAACATGGCGGTGAACTGCTCTGAGATGCGCTTGAACAGCTCCTGGATGGCCGTGCTGTTGCCGATGAAGGTGGCGGCCATCTTGAGGCCACGGGGAGGAATGTCGCAGACTGCAGTCTTCACATTGTTTGGGATCCACTCCACGAAGTAGCTACTGTTCTTGTTCTGCACATTCAACATCTGCTCGTCCACTTCCTTCATGGACATGCGTCCTCTGAAGATGGCGGCGACCGTGAGGTAGCGGCCGTGGCGCGGGTCACAGGCTGCCATCATGTTCTTGGAGTCGAACATCTGCTGGGTGAGCTCAGGAACCGTCAACGACCTGTAGGAAGGCAGACCATACGATTATTGTTTATTTTAAATGCATTATTAAAAGTGTTAATTTAAATGGTGTCAATACATTAAAAGTAATTGCCTTAATCGCGTTTAAAATACTAGCATATACATGTATTTTAGGGGGGTATAAAACAAAAACATGTGTGGTGCTGTAATAAAGAAAAAGCATGACAAAAGGGTGAGTGTTATACATGTAGCCTGTGCCAGTTAGTCCTTTCACTCGCATTCCATTCATAGCCAAACATCCTCGCTGGAATTAGGGAAGGAAATTGAGGTCAAACTTGAGTTGAGTTAACTTGCAAAAATGTCCGTTACTCTGTTTTAAAAAAATATTACCATTTCAAATTGTGGGTCTATTTGCTGTTGACACGTTGCAAAAGCCCCCGCAGCGGGACAATTGAAGGATATGTGATCATTACAGCTATTCAATATTTTTGTTTTATTTGCTGAAACAAGAAAACCCTTGCGAAATTGAACCAGAGTATAATGTAAAAATTATGTAATGACAGCAAAAATACAGCTTGAGGGTCTGACAGTCTCTCTACCTGTACTGCTGGCTGCCTCGGCTGGTCAGGGGGGCGAAGCCGGGCATGAAGAAGTGCAGTCTGGGGAAGGGCACCATGTTGACGGCCAGTTTCCTCAGATCAGCATTGAGCTGGCCGGGGAAGCGCAGACATGTGGTCACCCCGCTCATGGTGGCTGAGACGAGGTGGTTGAGGTCTCCGTAGGATGGCGTGGTGAGCTTCAGTGTGCGAAAGCAGATGTCATACAGCGCCTCATTATCAATGCAGAAGGTCTCATCTGTGTTCTCCACCAGCTGGTGGACGGAGAGGGTGGCGTTGTACGGCTCCACCACTGTGTCTGACACCTGGAGTGAGAGGAGGAAGAGGGAGCTATATTAAAGCAGAAGTAAAATGAGGTAAATAGTTAATGTATTTTGGTGTATTATAAGCACCTTAGGCGAAGGCACCACGCTGAAAGTGTTCATGATGCGGTCTGGATACTCCTCTCGGATTTTGCTGATGAGCAGCGTGCCCATGCCCGAGCCGGTCCCTCCACCCAGGGAGTGTGTGAGCTGGAAGCCCTGCAGGCAGTCGCAGCCCTCCGCCTCCTTCCTCACCACATCCAGGACCGAGTCCACCAGCTCGGCTCCCTCAGTGTAGTGACCCTTAGCCCAGTTATTACCAGCTCCGCTCTGGCCTGTGTCACATGCAAACACACAACTCTATAACATGTGGCGACACATCCTAAATCTACAAAATATTAGGGCTTCGTTATAATTGCAAACACAATTTAATGTTAGTGAGCAGTGCATACACAAGGCAGCAATACATGAAAGGAATGATAGTTCTAAAGTTCTACTCTCCCAACAAAATCCAACTTTATCAACCCAAGTTAAAACAAGAATTGTTTTACATCCTTACCAAAGACAAAGTTGTCTGGTCTAAAGATCTGGCCAAAGGGACCGGACCTCACTGAGTCCATGGTGCCGGGCTCCAAGTCCACCAGCACTGCCCGGGGGACATACTTTCCACCTGGTGATCCAAACACAAAAGAGACAAATGATCTTATTTTGTTTTATTTAAAATTGAGCAGTATTTGTACTTTTTCGATTGCTATTCAAACAAAACCCTGTTCGTCTTTATTTTATGTTTAATAACATACTTTGCCTTTGAAATTATGAGCAGACACCGCAAAAAACATATTGTAAGCTTAATTATTATATAATTTGTTTCAGAATAATCACAAGAGGCGTGTGGCAAAGTGGGTTAAAACCACACTGCAGTCAGCATGTGTCGCATGTCGTTGTGTCCCAGGGCAAGACACTTCACCCCAAATTGCTCCTGTGGGGATTGTCCACAGAATTTAGTATGTAAGTCGCTTTGGATAAAAGCGTCTAACAAGTGACATGTAATGTAATAATTGTTGTAGGCATGTTAATACAGTTCAGTGTTCTTACAGCAAACGGTTACAATTAATAACAGAATACAAACAAAGTCACTCGCTAATTCATGTATATTATAATAAGTTAAAGCTGCATTGTTGTTTGGGACAGTATTATTATCTTGAGGTTTTGTTGACTAGTTGCCGTATCCTGGAAATGGCTACCAAAGATAGCTCGGTGCTAAAGCAAAGCTAACCTGAAGCCTCGTTGTAATACACGTTGATGCGATCCAACTGCAGGTCGCTGTCCCCACAGTATGACCCAGTCGGGTCGATGCCATGCTCGTCGCTTATGACTTCCCAAAACTAGAAGAGAATAAAACACAACAACGGTCAAATTACCTGATCATTTGCATGACTTCGCTTGCCAAGTATGTAGCTATCGATAGCATTTTTGCTAAATATGCTAACCGACCCGCCCAAACTAAATGAAACATCCGCGCATTTTATGAATGAGTTAAGAATTCACTTTGAAACCTAAACTACTATTACCTTAGCGCCAATCTGATTTCCACACTGGCCTGCCTGGAGGTGCACAATTTCCCTCATTTTGGTTGAATAAAAAAATTCCAAACAACCGAAAAAGACAAAGACGTTACTCTGTAGTGATCCAGCTACGAACTAACCGGAAAGGCGGGAGTGTTGCAATTTAAGGTTTCCCGATTGCTCCAAAATAATTCTACCGTTTCCCAGATTAGTCCAAATGTATGTCACTCATGCTCATCAGTCATCTCATTGGTTTAGAAAATGTGGTGTGGAGTTTTGACTGGTAAGGGCGTGTCAATGGCAACTAGGCCTATGTTGCATTGTTGGTGAAGCTTGAGACTTAATTGCCATTTCTACACTGTAGCTACACTGTGACATTAAAGCGTTAATTGAATATTGTCCACCCAAAGCTCTTCATCTGTCGTTTTTCCCTGTTTCAGGCATTTCTTCCATCTCCACCATGGATGTATAATAAGAACTGGAGGCGGGGGCTGAAGTCGAATAGTCTATTTAGCTTAGGAACCTTCCTAACCGAGTGAAATGACCCGGAAGTCCCTCAGTAGCAGCCATGATAAGTGCCGTTCGAATTCTCTAGATCAGAGCGCTGGATCAGAGGTGCCCTGCCCCGTACGTCGACCGCTGGTAGATCACGAGTCATTCATAAAAAATAAAATCCAGCTCCGTTAAAATAGACAAAACAGGTTTTGATCCCTCCTCCCTTGACCTCCCTGCCACTTAATTCAGGAGTTTACTTGATTGACAGAAAAAGCTACCTATCGCTTTCCAGTCTGTTAACCCAGAATGCAAAGCGATACAAAATCAGTCAAGTGCTGGGAAAACTCAAATTAAGTTCAAGAGACAAACAAGAGACAAACAACAAAATGAGTGCGGGACCGAGCAAAAAGCTAAAGACATACCACTTCCACCCAGAATGGGAGGAAGAATACTTTCCCTCGGAGTAGCGAGTTGAGAAAGGTCATGTATTATTGCTACACAAACATTATCTCGCAGTCATGCAAAAAGACAAACAAATGCGTCTATGGTCGGTGTATTTTTGATCTTTCCAATCGAGACGAGATCTCTCTCCCGTCTGTGTGCGAGGGGGCGGGACACACACGCAGCTGCTACATGCAGCAACACATGGCGGGGATGGCGGAGAAAAGCGCTCCAAGGTGTGGTTAAATGTTACCCGTCTTGAGGTGGACAATGCTCGTTGCCAAGAGTGTTTAGCATGTGAGGGCGGTAACACGAGAAATTTGTCTAAACATTTAGCAAAAGTGCACCACATTCAGACGGAGAAATGCATTCAGACGGAGAAATGCACCGGGTTCGACTGTCTTTCTAGTAGCTCTGTATAGCCTACATCCACGAGTAACGTTTCCACGTCATGCTAGCAGCAACACACAGAGTTAACTCAATTATACAAACATGGGTTAATGATTAGAGGTAACAGAGTTACTCTTTATTTTGTTAAAGTTTCAGCCATTCTGTTTACAGTTCTGTCATCAGATTATTTAATACGATAAAACATTGTTGTTTCTTTTGATGTGAAATATTATTTATTTAATTTAAATAAAAAGCAATGTTAATTTTGTTCACAATTTGTTAAGTTAATTTAATAATATATGTATTTTTGAATCAAGTATTCATCTTTATTGTCTTCATTGTTAGTTTCCACATGCCTAAAACAACCTCAAGCTAAATCTAAAAGTTGATGGCTAAATAAGAGCGTTTGAGAAATTGTGCAAGGCATACAGTAATAGTCGATTAGTCGTTTCATTAATCGATAGATTAATCGATTATCAAATTAGTCGTTTGTTGCAGCCCTATTGTAGTTATCCAATGTATAAATAAAACGTGTTATTCAGCAACCCTTGCAATTTGGGATTTTATTTTTGGTTGGTCATTTGGTCTCGGTCTTTTGGCCATGTCGTGCTCTGCAGAGTCTTTTCAGAGGTAATTCAGCATAGGCGGGTACCCTTTATCTACAAAAATATATCATATGCGGAGCGCCATTCCTTATTCATTCACGATTTCAACTATGATTTTCAAGATGGTTCTAACTTTTCATTGGGACTTCTGCCTCCCACCTTTCCTGAAACTTGGTACAAAACTCACTTCCTTAGAGTACTACTACTACTGCAATTCATTTACACCTAATTAGTATTAAAATGTCTAATAGATATATTTCAGAAACTTGTGTAGATCACTATTATCTTGTGTCAAAACATTACTAGGATCTGTGTAGCTCTGCTATGCATTTCATAGCTCATAGCTTCAATTCTGGTCAACCTAAAAATCAATGTTAAACTCTTTAGCAGTGTGTGGAACCCTGGATGTCCGAACATGCAACAATTACTCCCTCCTTTATCAAGGATTTAAAAACAGAAGTCATTTCATATTTCCAACTATTCCACAATGGTGAAATCAATTATTTAGATTGGAATACTATATCTGGCTTGGCACTAGCTCTCCCTTTAACATTATCCACACAGATAAAGATTACATGTGGTTTCTTTGAATTGAAGTATTGTAGTTAACACATTTTATGACATTTGCATAATTTAGAAATTAAAATCAATGTTGATATGGCGTAATTTGAATTAAATACACTATTTAATTTAAATCAGTTTTATTCTGAAAAAGCTGAAGTTCACTAACTATTAACTTAATACTTTTATTCTGAAAATGCTTCACTTCCGGTTAGCATGTGGCGAAATGCTGCATTTTCAAACCATGAATCAACGGTGAAATGACATGTGATGTTGTACACTGAGCACACTGGGTGTAGCACTCATTTATTTCCGCTGAATAACGTTTATTAGGGAATGTTTAAATAACCACAGACACCAGAATGATGTAATTTAACAATAGAACAAGGCAGGAATTGCATTGGACCCGCCCCGACGACGTCGGCCAATAGGAGAAGACCTCAGATGACAACAGGAAGAGCAAGCCAAGGATTGACCTCTTCCTCCGGCTGACCTGGACTGGCCGGGCGGATGAGGAGAGCGCCTCCACTCGCACATTTCATTTTGTACACCACCGCATCTTTTGTGTAATTAAATGCTGTTAACTTTTATAAGATTCCCTTGACTCTTTTCAGTCTCTCCTGCCTTCAGGGTCCTATAATTCACTAACACTAGCTGACATTAACGTTACACATTGCACTCATATTACTCACCGAAACCTTGTAAAGCCGGTCCCGCATGCTGGCTCTTACAGAACCGACTAACTCCCCTTTCGTGTATGTACAGCTCTCAACATGCCCAGACTTGTAGTGATTTTCACCTCATTTTATACTTTTCGCCTCATTCTGAAAGAAACAGGTGAAATGTGACGGCCGTCTTTGTGATGGTGACGCGTATTGTGCGAGACCAGAGACCTGTAGTTCACTGAGCGGTTTCACACAAAAAAATGTGTAACAGTCCGTAGAGATTTAAAGGCGTAGTTGTAGTTCAGTCCAACGTTTAATTTGGATTCATTTCTCCAACAGTCAACTATTTTCATAAAGAATATATATATTTTTCAAAGTCAACTTTATTGTCAATCTTACTCCGTTTGTGTTTATAGACAGAGAGATCAAAAAGACTTTTAAATCAAATAAAATTATACAATTTACAGATATGTATATATATATATATATATAATATATATATTATATATATATTATATATAATATATATATACACATATATATATACATACATATCTGTAAATATCCTATATACACCATCATGTATAATGATGGTGGACACTTCACCTCCAGCAGGGCAGATGGCTGCACAAGTCCATCGGGGGATGCTCCCAAAACACTGACTCACTCACAAAGAGACCAGACGCGAACACTGTCACCTGATAGGCCTGCACAAAAGCCTTCACCCCTTCGGCCTCGTTTACAACCCCCCAGTTGACAGCCATGACTCCGTCCAAGTTGTACCCCCCGAGCACCCTCTTCATGAGGGACGCGCATGGAGTGGATGAAAGTCCCGACCGCAGCACAGCACCAAACTTGCTGGCTGTCAACCTGCCCCGCCTGTGTAACTGCCACTGAGGATTTGTCCGCTGTCCTCCGGTGGCTGTCTGGATGGCAGCTCAGTCGCATTGAGGCAAGAATTGCCTCAAGCCCCCGACCGCCATGCCCCTTCACCAGCTCCGGCACGGTGACAATGGCCTGATGTTGAGGCCGCGGCTCTGGCTCAGGTGACAAAAGCCATGCCATGCCACACTGTGCGCCCCTCAGTGCAGACCTGAACCAGTCTACATCCTGAGTGGCGATGTCTCTGGCCAGTGGGTTGTATGTCTCCTCTCACTGTTGGTAAAGTTGAGACACCGGCTGGACTACTTTGGAAGTGCCAGGCTTCCTCCACTGGCACTCAACATCTGTGGAGCTGATCTGCCACATGGCACATATTGCCAATGCTGCAGCGTGGCTGCATTTGTACATCCCCCGTGCACAATCACAGACAGCGCTCTGCATCGCGCCATCGTCTCCCATGCAGATCTGTACAAATAAAGTAAGTACCATGTTTGTTAGCATGCTATAGTAGATTGAATGAGCAATAATACAAGGATGGTCCGGATCTGGGGGTGGGAGGGTTTATTTTTCCATAGTTTTGTCCTCTTGTCTGATTGTTGTTATTGTTGAAGTGGTTTGCGGCCTGCCAGTAAACCCAGAAGAAGAAGAAGTGACGTCAGCGGCTTCATTTGCTTAATCCTCCCCCAGGGACTTATTCCGGTGTGAACGCGATCTGTACTTAGTTCATGAGAACTAAAGAGTTCTCATGAACCTTTGTGGGAAAAGTACTGTGGTGTGAATGTGCCTAGAGTGTGAGTGTTACGATTGGGTGAAGCAGGTAGGACTCAAATGCAGAATTAACAAAAAGCGAGCTTTATTAAATAATATAAAGCTGTGGCAAAAAGGGCAGTATCCAAAATATCCAAAACCAACGAGCAGCACAAGGAACACAGACCGTGGAATAACATGGAGGGGAAACAATGAACCGACATGGAACACAGAGGAAGACTAGACTAAATACACAGAAGGGTAATCACAGAACAAGACACAGCTGGGCAGGGGAGGAGAAACACAAGGACAACAGGTGAACACAATCGGGTAATCAGGGAGGGAATCAGACAGAAAGCAGACAGGCAGAAAACGGGGGTGAACACTTTACACAATAAAACCCAAAGACAAGAAAAACACCAACACAGACAAAACTACAAACGTGACATAACATGAGAATCGTGACAGAACCCCCCCCTCAAGGGACAGATCCCAGACGTCCCAAAAAAAAAAAGTCCAGCAGGGTGGGTGGAGGGGGACCGGAGGGAGGACACATAACTAGGGCCAAGAAAGGGTGGGTGGAGGGGGTCTTGAGGACGGCCCGGGGGAAAGGCAGAGACCAAGGAGGGCCGAAGGCCACAGCGGGCAAAGTCAGGGGGCCGAGCTCGAGGGCGAAGACCAGACAGCTCCGGAGGCCGGGCAGGACCCGGTGTCGGCCGAACAGGAACCGGAGCCAGTGGGACAGGCTTCGGCAGGATCCCCCACGGAAGAGGACCAGGAGTTGGCAGGACCCCGGCGAGACAGGTGATGGTGGGGCCTCCAACGGAACAGGACAAGGCGTTGGCAGGACCCCCGGCAGGAGAGTAGTCGGCGGGACCTCCAACGGCACAGGACACAGGGTTTGCAGGACCCCCGGCAGAAGAGTAGTCGGCGGGACCTCCAACGAGACAGGACAAGGAGCTGGCAGGACACCCGGCAGAAGAGCAGTCGGCGGGGCCTCCAACGGCACAGGACAAAGGGTTGGCAGGACCCCCGGCAGGAGAGCAGTCGGCGGGACCTCCAACGAGACAGACATACGATTGGTAGGACCCCCGGCAGAGGAGTAGTCGACGGGGCCTCCAACGGGACAGGACATGGAGTTGGTAGGACCCCCCGCGGAACCTCCAACGGACCAGGACATTGGGTAGGGACTTGAGACGTGACTCGAGAGGGTAACTAGAGAGGGAACTCCAGAGGGGACTAGAGGAGAGACTAGAGGAGGAACAAGAGGAGGGACTAGAGGAGGAACTAGAGGAGGGAACTCGAGAGGGGACTTGAGAGGGGAACTAGAGAGGGGACTCGAGGAGGGACTAAAGGAGGGACTAGAGGAGGAAACTCGAGAGGGGACTGGAGAGGGGACTCGAGAAGTGACTAGAGGAGGGACTAGAGATGGGACTAGGGAATTGACTAGAGAAAGGACTTGAGAAAGGAATTGAGTAGGGACTAGAGAAGGGACTAGAGAAGAGAGACTATGGCAGCTGGGACCAGGACAGGGGCCGGAACCATGGCTGCTGGGGCCAGAACTGGGGCTGTAACCATGGTTGCTGAGGCCGGAACCAGGGCCGGAACCATGGCCGCTGGGGCCAGAACTGGGGCCGGAACCATGGCTGCTGGGACCGGCACTGGAGCCGGAGCCGCTGGAGTACGGGCTGGAATCCTGGCGTTGCATCTTCCAGAGACCTTTTGGAGGCTCCGTGGACCTCCAAACGCCAGACGGGTTCCTGAGAAAAGGTCTGAGGTTGGAACTGGAGCCGCTGGAACCGGAACAGAGGCCTGGACCATGGCTGTGTGGGCCAGGTAATCGAGCAAGGAAACATAGCTCTGCGGGCCGGTACTGGTGCATGGATCCATGGCTGTGGAAACCGGAACTGAAGCCGGGATCATGGCTGTTGGAGCACGGGCTGGAATCCTGGCCCTGCGTCTCCTAGAGGCTTTTTGGAGACTCTGTGGACCTTCAACAGGACAGTAGTCGGATCCCAGGAAAGGGTTAGAAGCTTGTGACAATTCTTCAGGGCTACTTGTAAAGGTTTGTAGCCACTCAGGCAACAAGCTCCTGAGCCAGGGCTTGCGAGCAACCTCCCGGCGTGCCTCCTTCAAAGCAGCCTCTTTACCCCGTCTAGATGAGGCGTTCTTCCAGGTGTAAAAAATGTACTCCAGAGAATACCCAAGACATTCCGCCTGTGTGGCCAAAACATTAAAATCTGCTGAGTCCAAATTTGGTCGGTTCATTCTGTTATGATTGGGTGAAGCAGGTAGGACTCAAATGCAGAATTAACAAAAAGCGAGCTTTATTAAATAATATAAAGCTGTGGCAAAAAGGGCAGTATCCAAAATATCCAAAACCAACGAGCAGCACAAGGAACACAGACCGTGGAATAACATGGAGGGGAAACAATGAACCTACATGGAACACAGGGGAAGACTAGACTAAGGCTGAAGTCGAATAGTCCATTTAGCTTAGGAACCTTCCTAAAAGGAGTGAAATGACCCGGAAGTCCCTCAGTGGCAGCCATGATAAGTGCCGTTCGAATTCTCTAGAATGATGAGAATGATAGGAAAGGAGGTTTCAAACTTCCTTTATAACCTCCTTTAGCTTAGGAACCACTGGACCTCCCTAACCGACAGGAGAAGCGAAAATGCTGCCCCACAATGCCTTGCAGCCGCAGCATTTGCCGTCACTCAACAGTCGGCCGTTCACAGAAACAACCGATTATGACGGAGAAATGATATCATGAAAGTTACGGTGCTTATTAAGCATTTTAAAACATAGGTGGTAAGTTGCCAAAGTGCTTTGTTTTGAACGTTCATCAGTATTATAATCAAAAAGAGAAATATGAACGTTAGTTTTCACTGAAATTATCAAATAAAGTCAACATTTCAGTCTTCACTGAGCTGTGTGGGGTTTGTTCAACTTCTAAAAGATGTTTGAATGGTGATATACACAGTGATAGATGTTAAGGACCACTAATGTTTATAATAAATACATCTGTATTGATTTTAAGATCTTTAGTTCATACAATCATACGTATTGGGATAATTTGTATTAATGTGGACCGGAGGGAGAGGGTGACGAGCATAAGTTTCACTTTCCTTTTTTATTTCAATTCCAACTTTGGTTCTGAAGAATCTGTTTCTCTGTTGTCCACGTTCATAAAGCAAAGCAGCAGCATCAGAGAACGGAGCAGAGTCTCTAGATGAGTTCACAGTGTTACAACCTTCCAAAGGCTGGAACAAACAGGGAGGCCACACAGAGTTTAATGCCAAATATATATTTATTTAACAGATTGTTGAAGAACACCTCTGATGTATAATGTGGTAAGAATCAGACTGTCAGTAGTGTGAGCAGTGTGTGAGTGTGTGGAAGGGTGTTGTAGCATGTTGGAGGGTGCATCAAACCTAGCACAGGCTGTAGGCTGAGGTTGCTGCAGCATGCCAGGATCTGAATCAGAGATTGATCCTTGCAGCTGGGAAACCTTTATGCCTTCTTGTGACTCCGCCTCTAGATGGGCGGGCACAAACCGGACGACACTCCCAGTACCTGCCAGAAGACAGCAAGGCAGGGAGCACAGCCAGGCGGAAGGGGGGAGGGGTCGTCACACCCCCTCCCTTAAAATGGAGGACCCACTAGGATCCTCCAACCTGAGGCACAAAAACACAACCACCAAACACAATAGACACAACAAAAGTTAACCTTCAAATGTTCGTACAACCTGCAAGCACATCTGTAGCCTCTTGCTCAACCCCTCAGCAACTTTGGTACCTAAGAAGCATTTTAAGAGAGGGCCAAACAGAAAAAACAGACACCCCTGCAGGGAGAAAAACACTAGTTAACCTAGGAGGTTATAGCCCTGGACATGGCATCAGCCACTGTATTATCCACACCTTTGACATGCCTAATGTCCAGATGAAAAGGCTGGAGGAAGAGACATCAACGCATAAGGCGTTGATTTGGATTCTGGAGCGAGTGCAGAAAGGTTAGGGGGTTATGATCTGTATAGACCACCAAGGGCCCAACTCCACTCCCAACATACACCTCAAAATGCTTTAACGCCCAGATGAGTGCCAGTGCCTCCTTTTCAATGATAGAATAGTTTAATTGATGAGAGTTACATTTCTTAGAGAAGAAACTTACCGGGCATTCGGAGCCGCTCTCATCAACCTGCGCGAGTACAGCCCCAGCTCCAACCTTACTAGCATCCACATGAAGAATGAAGGGCTGGTCCATCTGGGGTGCTGCTAGGACAGGAGCCGAGCACAACACAGTTTTCGCAGCCTCAAAAGCCTGTTGACATCGAGGAGACCATTCAAACTTGACCTTAGGACTGAGAAGAGAGGTGAGGGGCGCAACCACCGTAGAGAAATTCTGACAGAACCCACGATAGTACCCCACCATGCCCAGAAAACGAGAGAGTTCTTTTCTGGTTGTGGGAACAGGGAACCGGTCAATTGCCAGCACCTTTGCCCTCACTGGCTTAACCTGTCCTTGGCCAACTACTTTACCCAGGTAGGTGACCGTTGCCTTAGCAAACTCACACTTTGCCAAGTTAACGGTCAGACAAGCCCAGGCAAGACGTTCAAACAGCGCATTAATGTGTTGGAGATGTTCCTTCCAAGTGTCACTGTATACCACAACATCATCCAGATACACAGCACAGCCAGCAAGACCTGACACCACCTGGTTCATCAGGCGTTGAAACGTGGCTGGGGCATTTCGTAACCCAAATGGCATTACGGTGTATGAGTACAACCCACTGGACGTGATAAATGAGACGATCTCCCGAGCTCTTGCCGTTAACGGGACCTGCCAGTAACCCTTTAGCAGGTCAAATTTACTGACAAACTTAGCAGAACCGACCTGGTCCACACAGTCCTCCATGCGAGGGAGTGGAAACGAGTCAGGTTTGGTCACTAAATTCACCTTGCGGAGATCAGTACATGGTCTAAATGTACCATCTGGTTTCGTAACCAGCAAACAAGGAGAAGACCAACTAGAAGCACACGGCTCAGCAATGTTATTCTCCAGCATATACTTAACTTCTGCCTCTAAATGCTCTCGTTTGTCCGGAGACATGCGGTAAAAACGCTGTCGTACCGGTTTAGCATCACCCACCTCAATATCGTGTTCTATAAGGTGGGTGCGAGATGGAGTGTCTCCAAACAGGCAGGGGTAGTTTTTAACTAGATCGACCAACTCTGTGCGCCGCGGTTCGGTTAAATGACCCAGCATTCCACCCAGATTAGCCAGTGACTCCGAATTCTTAAGCCGTCCTCTCAACAGACCATCATCTGGGGAATACTCCTCTTCAACCTTAACCCCTGCCCCCACATCCAGAGATGGTGACGGGTGACCCACTGTCACCACTGCAGCATCTGAGGAAACAGAACAAACCACACCTGGCACAGGTTTACGGGAAAAATACGGTTTTAGCAAGTTTATATGGCAAAACTGCACCGACTTCTTCCGGTCAGGGGTCGCTATCAAATAGTTGAGGTCTGACAACTTCTTGGACACTGTATAAGGGCCAGAGAACTTGGCATGAAACGGGGCGCCAACTACAGGCAGCAGTGCTAAAACCTGATCCCCAGGACTCAACTCACAAAGTTCTGCACGTCGATCATAGAGGCTTTTCATTTTAGTTTGAGCAGACTGTAGCTTTTCTCTTGCCATTTGATTAGCCCGATACAAGCGGTGTTTGAAACCATGGACATAGTCTATCAAACTTGACGGGGCCTTCTTGGCTTGCCAATCCTCGTGTAGGGTGGCCAACGGGCCCCTTACATTGTGACCCAAAACCAGGTAATTAGGGCTAAAACCCAAACTCCCCTGTGAAACCTCCCTTGCCGCCAGCATCAACCAGGGTAACCCTTCTTCCCAGTCACCTTCCAACTCCGTACAATATGAACGGAGGAGAGACTTCAAGGATTGGTGGAACCTCTCAAGTGCTCCCTGGCTCTGAGGATGATAGGCACTTGACTGTGAATGTTTGATATTCAACTGCTGTAACACCTCGGCAAACAACTTTGAAGTGAAGTTAGTCCCCTGATCTGACTGGATGATCTTCGGGAGACCAAAAATAGTTATAAATTGTGTCAGCGCTTTTACAACTGACCTGGTGGTGATATTCCTAAGGGGATAGGCAGCAGGATAACGTGTAGCCTGACACATGACTGTAAGCAAAAAGTTGTTCCCTGCATTGGAGCGTGGTAATGGTCCAACACAATCTACAATCAGATGCTCAAATGGATTACCAACAACTGGAATTGGATACAGAGGCGCAGGTTTAATGACCTGATTTGGTTTGCCAGTCAACTGACAAGTGTTGCAAGTTTTAATGAAAGCAGCAATGTCTTTCTTCAGAAGTGGCCAGTAAAAATAACGGCCAACCCGATTATATGTTTTCTTCACACCGAGATGACCTGCAATGCCATCATGAGCAGTCTGAAGCACAGTGAGTCTTAACTTACTGGGTAACACAACTTGCACAACTTCCTCACCCATAAAACAATCTCCCTGGGGAACCCACTTTCTCACCAACAAACCGTCCTGGAGAAAATAACCACGGGCTGCACTTCTGAACTCCTCATCCGGTAGAACTTGGCTGTACAGAGCCTGCAGGGTGGGATCGTTCTTTTGCTCTTTCCCAAGGTCACTACAAGACAAAGGCAAAGGAAAGGTAGGCACAGGAAATACAGATTGTTTTTTCTTATCTTTTGTAAGGTCACAAACAATACGGCTGGCAGCACGTGTTACTGCGCCGCTGGCAGGCATCACAGAAGTGGTTTTGGGGAACTTAGCACCTTCTACCTGGGAGATTGGAGACTCAGGCCATACCCGATCACCAGCCAGGTCATTTCCCAAGATGATCTGTATGCCCCCCATAGGCAGAGAAGGACGCACTCCCATGACCACTTCCCCTTGCAGCAGACTGGAGACTAATGTTAGTTTATGCTGTGGAGCAGAGAAGACGGTTAATCCCATCCCCCGGACCTCAACACTGGAACCGGTGTCTGTTTTAGGAGAGAAAGGTAACACAGAACCAACAATAAACGAGTCCAACGCCCCTGAGTCCCTTAATATCTTTACCGGTACTTTCTCTTTACTCCCGACCAGTGAAACAAAACCATCAGACACAAAAGCTTTATAACCAGGGTCTATCTCCTCATGTTCACTGACAAGAGCCTGAATTACCGATTCAGATAAGGAGGACCGAGTGTGTTTCCGCACAGCCACAATGACATTTTCCCTTTCTACTGCACGTAACGATGCTACAGCCCCAGACGCTTTTGCCGACACAGGCCCAGGCCTGGACTTTCTCTTCCACTCAGGACAATCGTTTCTCCAGTGTCCTTTATTAAGACAGTAATTACAGACTCGATTAGGGTCAAACTTACCCCGATTCCCATGGTCAATCCTAGCTGGAAACTTATCTTTTCCTTCTGAAACACCTTTACTGAAGTGAGCCCCCGCACTACTCTCTTTGTATCCCGCATCTCCACGACTACGGCTGTCGCCAAAAAACACCTTATGGGTCAGAGTAAACTCATCTGCCAGCTTGGCTGCCTCTGAAACTAAGTTTACTTTCTGCTCATTAATGTAGGTAACAACACGGTCAGGCAAGGTACCTTTGAATTGCTCAAGCAAGATAAGCTCCTGCAGATCTTCCAGAGTTTTTACTTGTGAGGAAACACACCAACGGTTGAAACTAGTGGTTAAATCACGAGCAAACTCCATATGTGACTGCTTCTCTTTTCTGAGTAACCTAAAGCGCTGTCGATATGCTTCAGGTACTAACTCAAATGCCTGAAGTACAGCAGCTTTCACCAACTGGTAATTGCTACTGTCTTCAGCAGTCATGGCAGCGAAAGCCTCCTGGGCCTTTCCAGTGAAGACACACTGAAGCAGAAGGGTGCGCTCAACATTAGACCAGTCTCGTGCCTCAGCTAGACGCTCAAATAACAAAGAAAATGTCTGGGTCCTTTTCGTTGAACCTCGGAACTATCCTCAAATTAACAGCAATATCAAATGCTTGATTTGCAGTCTCTGCAGCTCTCCTGGTCTCAGCTGGAAGCTTACCTTCACTCATCAGCTCCAATCTGTAGCGCTCCAAGTCTAGTTTTTGTCTAACCTGAACTTGAGCGATCTCTGCTTCCTGAAGACGGGCATTTTGTCTCAACTTTTCTATCTCCACATCACGTTCCAAATGTAGCATTAGAAGCTCCTTCTGTTCTTTAAATGACAGTCCAACCCCAAGTCCAGACAGGACTGGAGCCACACCTGAAACATTACCTGACTCAATTGACTGTTGGGAGGTAGGCCCCAGAAAGACAGACAAAACACTTTTTTCCACTAACTGTGCCTTTATTTCTACCAACAACTCCTCTTTATTCAACTTTTTGGGAAGTTCAAGACCGTAATGGTCAGCCACTCTCAAAAGCTGATCTTTTTTATAAGTACCCAACAAATCCTCATTTGGGGACTCAACAAAATCTTCAATAGAAGCCATTTAACTGTTTACCGACCAAGGCAAGGTTTTTCCAGCAGTACTGATAGTGAAAGACAGTTTTACATATGGAGACCCCACTCCTCTGGCTAACTGCCTTACCAAATGCTTACTGACTCACTCACCCCTAGTCTTCGTGTAGAATTGTGGTAGGATTTTAAGCACAAAAGCCCAGTGACCCGGTTAATTCTCAGCAATTGAAAATCACCTAGGCAGTCATGGAGTGCACCCGAGCAAATGCTCTAGCCACTTACTACACAAAAATAACAAACAAAAACAAAAAAAGGTTCAATGGAGACAGCTTGTGTCTCTCATTGCTTATACCTAACAGGAATAAGGGTTCCAAACATTTGACAGCCTTTAACACAAAACAGCAATACCGGAAAACATAGCTTGCCTTGGACAGAAACACAACTGTGAGTAAGACCAGTTACTTAGACAGAGTAAGATCAACCTGACCTATTTTCCCCTACAAAACTCAGAGTCAACCAACCAGCTGTGTGAACACTCCCTGACTGAAGTAGGTCATCATGTCCTTTATCCAGCACCGGAAGTGATCTCGGACGAGCCCCCACTTGTTACAACCTTCCAAAGGCTGGAACAAACAGGGAGGCCACACAGAGTTTAATGCCAAATATATATTTATTTAACAGATTGTTGAAGAACACCTCTGATGTATAATGTGGTAAGAATCAGACTGTCAGTAGTGTGAGCAGTGTGTGAGTGTGTGGAAGGGTGTTGTAGCATGTTGGAGGGTGCATCAAACCTAACACAGGCTGTAGGCTGAGGTTGCTGCAGCATGCCAGGATCTGAATCAGAGAGATTGATCCTTGCAGCTGGGAAACCTTTATGCCTTCTGGTGGCTCCGCCTCTAGATGGGCGGGCACAAACAGGACGACACTCCCAGTACCTGCCAGAAGACAGCAAGGCAGGGAGCACAGCCAGGCAGAAGGGGGGAGGGGTCGTCACAACAGCAGTCCCTCGTTCTTATTAAACATCCATGTTGTAGTCCGCTGTATAGAAAACTGTGGTTTCCATAGTTTCCCCACAGCAGCAGACGCACACAATGACGTCCGCTGGCGCATCATAAACACGTCGGATAGTGAAAGTGCATTCGGATTTTCTAAAGTACCGCAGTCTCTTCTCCTAAGTCCTTTTGAATTCTCCTATCCACTATCCACTATCCCTTAACCCCGTGACGTTTCACTCAGAGGTCAAGGAATAGACGATAGGGTTAGAACTTAGGAGCTGATTTTTAAACTATCCGACTGCAGCCTAAATACACAGAAGGGTAATCACATAACAAGACACAGCTGGGCAGGGGAGGAGAAACACAAGGACAACAGGTGAACACAATCGGGTAATCAGGGAGGGAATCAGACAGAAAGCAGACAGGCAGGAAACGGGGGGTGAACACTTTACACAATAAAACCCAAAGACAAGAAAAACACCAACACAGACAAAACTACAAACGTGACATAACATGAGAATCGTGACAGTGAGAGAGAAACAGGGTGACTACCAGGTGACTGAGAAATACTAATGCAGAAAATAGGTGAGTGAGGGAGCAGGCCGTGACAGACTGACCATCGGGTTCAAACTTCTTGGTCACCTTTCTGCCTAAGGCCCTTCTCCCCAATTGCTCAGTTTGGTTTGGGCGGCCAGCTCTAGGAAGAGCCCTGGTGGTTTCAAACATCTTCCATTTGAGAATAATGGAGATCACTGTGCTCGTTGGGACCTTCAATGCTGCATAAACATTTCTGTACCCTTCCCCAGATCTGTGCCTTGATACAATCCTGTCTCTGAGGTCTACATACAATTCCTTGGACCTCATGACTTGGTTTGTGCTCTTATATGCACTGTCAACAGTGGGACCTTATCTAGATAGATGTGTTCCTTTCCAAGTCATGTCCAATCAATTGAATGATTTATTGGTGGACTCCAATCAAGTTATAGAAACATATAATTATATATTTCATTTGATTATTTTAAACACATTTGCAACAAATTCTTTAAAAACGTATTCACTTTGTAATTATGGGGTATTGTGTGTGGAATGTTGAGGAAAAAATGAATTTAATCCATTTTGATGTAACATAACGGTGAAGGGGTATGAATACTTTCCGGATGCACTGGAAGTGAGCTTTATCAGGGTTAGAGAAGAGTAAAGCAGTTATCTGTTAATGTGACAAAAGGGATCTGCTTTGGATGGACAGACACTTTGCATAGGATGCTTCTATCGTTGCATTTGCATAAATATCACAAGAGTATAATCTTCATATGCATAGATATAAATGGATAAGTAAGATTATGAACCACACCTAGCCAGTGTTATGTGCATTTGGACTTGTTATGTTGCCCAGTCTTACAGAAACCTGCCATTTGTCATTTTCTGTGATGCTATGAGTCAAATGGTCGCTGTGACATGTATGGAAGCCTATTTCTGCCACTAAGTCTGTAAGTCATTATTATGAGAAACTATAAACAAAATAATGACAACGCATCTAAAATCATTGTCTTACTATCTAATTTTCATGACTTACAATAATTTTTTTATTTTATTATCTCACCTTGCTTTCCTATTATTTTGAATTCCTCATTCATTATTTAACCTAATATCATTAACTTTGTCTGATGTGGGCGTATTTACAATGGATATTTGTGGATGAAGCTTTTGATGCGTGATTTGAATACTTGCAGTAGCAAATGTGTCACTTGCTCAATGTTAGCTAGGAGAGCCGGTTGGATTCATCAACATAAACCACATTATATCGTCAACAACTACATTTTGACAGATGCACTAACCCAATAATATAGTTTATCTGGCTCCAGCGTCATGTCGTCTAATGTTGTATGTCGCATCCATTTAGCTATGTAGATGCCGACCGTTAAGGTAAGAAAACATGGATAGCGGGGCCCCGTTTATTCCTAAATTGTTCAGTTGTGCTTAAAGCCAAAATGGAGGACTCGAGAACCAAATGACCTGGGCCCTTTCTCATTTAACTAATTACCCCTCCTCGACTCCTCGGTCCTCCGGTAGTTACCCGGAAATAATGTTGAAGGACATCTAATTTCTCTAAATGCACTTCGAGGACCGAGCGTTGAGGAGGCTCTCTGGAGGAACTATGATCGAGGATACAATGATGGGTCCTCCACAGCTCCTCCGCGGATGCATTTCCGACAACAGTGATGTTTCAAAGAGTCGTGATGCACGGCCAGACTTATCTCAGCCAATGACAGCTCTGCATGCATCCCCTGGATATTATTTTATTAACTGCTTGAATCAGACGTGATGTTTACAGTGAGAACAGCTGTGAGGTCCTGCAGAAAGCAGAGCAGTGTGTATAATATATATCACTCAGTATAACAGGCCTACATTACTCTCTTTATTTGTATGCTTTAGTTTAGTAGATATCTACAAACAAACAGTCGATATTTGTCTAAAACCATTTAGTGCTTCACATAATAAAATGGCTGTAGCCTGATATTATATGCTTTAGGAGCTGTAGGTGCATTTTGTACAGTGTGTAGGTGCGTGTGTGTGCGTAGAGTTCGGGGAGCATTTAATTTCTGTTGAGGGCACTTATCACCGCATTAAACAACTCATCTTAACATAACAACACCTACTGCCTTATATCATCTTTCACCGGGAATCAATTAACTGGATTACTAAATTACTTGGACTGTGCTTATATATATGGACAAAGCGTGTCGGACAGAAATCCCTGCATTTTGCCTCTCAACAACTAGATTGTTGGTTATTTAGATAGTCGCTGAACACTAATAAATAAGAGCATTACATTTCAGTAAACAAAACATTGGTCATAGTTCAGTTCAGAAACACAATGTAGCACCAAATCACAACTCTTTTCTTAAAATTCATCTCAACATTTGTTGTAATAACCTCCCAGTACACGCACACTAGGAATATTGTAACAGTGATCAGTTCCTTCAAAACAATTAATCTTCATATCAAACAGGATTTGTCAAGTTCAGTGCCTTGAACTGGTCACTGTTAGGTTCTCTTTCATAACAAATAAACCTTGCATCTTGAAAAAGAGTGAACAGAACACACAAGACAAGATAAAAACATTGGTATCCAAAGCAGGAAGGAAGAACAGAATACAAGGCAAAAACAAGGCTGGACAAGAATGGACAAGAACTGTTATCATTGTGCGACATTCAGAGGAACTACTGTGCGATTATTTGAAACTGTAGTTTTATTGATTAAAATCCAATTGTCAATAATTCTACAATGATGCGTTTGGGCTCGGCTTCTAGGCCAGCTCCTCTTCGCCTTCATCTTCAAACTCGCCCTCCTCCTCAGCGGTGGCATCCTGGTACTGCTGGTACTCAGACACCAGGTCGTTCATGTTGCTCTCAGCCTCTGTGAACTCCATCTCATCCATGCCCTCGCCGGTGTACCTGAAACAAGGAAATATTAATCACTGCATATAACTTTCAATCTTTCTTGACATTTATTTGGCCAAACCATTCATCTTGAAAAAAAATGTAAGGTGATCAATCCGTCAACCCTCTATCACTCACCAGTGGAGGAAGGCCTTGCGGCGGAACATGGCGGTGAACTGCTCTGAGATGCGCTTGAACAGCTCCTGGATGGCCGTGCTGTTGCCGATGAAGGTGGCGGCCATCTTGAGGCCACGGGGAGGAATGTCGCAGACGGCAGTCTTCACGTTGTTTGGGATCCACTCAACGAAATAGCTGCTGTTCTTGTTCTGCACATTCAACATCTGCTCGTCCACTTCCTTCATGGACATGCGGCCTCTGAAGATGGCGGCTACCGTGAGGTAGCGGCCGTGGCGCGGGTCGCAGGCTGCCATCATGTTCTTGGAGTCGAACATCTGCTGGGTGAGCTCAGGAACCGTCAACGCCCTGGGGCAAGACAGAGCATCCAATAAGATTTATTTCAAATGCATTTGTAAATGGGATGTTTTCAATGGTGTCAAAAATGTGTGATTGGTGTAATAAAAATGCTTGACAAACTGGTAAAAGCGCAATGCATGAAGTTTGTTCCAGTTTCTCTCTTTGTTTGCATTTTCACTGTGGCACAATTCAACAATAAAAATCAACGATGGAATTACGGAAGGAAACTGAGGCCAGACTTGTTTGCCTTAAAGGTCACCTATCATGCTATTTTCAGGCAATAGCATAGGTCTCAGATATATAAAAAACATGTCTATGATGTGTTTTGGTCAAAATACCAAACAGATCACCCATTCTAGCCATGCTTCATATCCCTCTATTTCTCTTCCAGTTCCAAAAGTGCTGATTCTGGGTATAAACAGGTCTCTCTTGAGAATGAGACCCTGTGTCTCAATGAGATTTTTACCTGTATAAATAAAGCCAAAAAAAAAGTTACCGCTTCTTTTCTTTTTAAACTGAAAAAAATAAAAATAAGAGGCTCATGCGGGACCTGGCAGATGCTGTCTAAAATGCTGCGGTGATGAAACACAAGGATTATTAGATCAAGGATTATTTCTGAAACAGTATGGAGCTCAAAGGCTTTCTCTCTTGCCGGTTATACACACACATGCTCTCCAGTACAGGTTAGCTCTGAGTGTTAGCGATGCTAATGTAAACAAAGACCATATTACGTCCAAGACAGTCGGGCATTGTTTCTGATAGCAACGTTTCTGATAGTGCTGTGGGTCCGCTGCCGATTTGACGTCATATCGGCAAAATAAAACCCTCTCTCTTTTCCTTGGTGAAATAAAATTGAGGGATTGACCAATCAGACAAGGCTCACGTCATGCCCCTGCCAACCTGTGCTGTGATTAGTCAGGGCCATGCCAAGGGAAGCCAGAGGCGGCTGGTTTCCCTTGCCTCACAATCCAATCAAATCGCATCAATTTAGTGTTGCAGTGACGCCTCCTAAAATCCGGAAGTAAGCTGCGCTCGGTTTCCCTCATGTTTCCCTCCACAAAAAAGCAATGGGATTTCTCCATAGGATTTTGGAAAATAGCTCGAAATAAGGTCAGTGGAAACCGAACCTGTTAGATAAATGCACGTGTTGTTCAGTCGGATAATATCCACATGTCTACCCTACTTTTCTAATCATAAATCTAATCGATAGAAGATAGATAGCGTCACTGCATCACTCTCACCGCTGTTAGAAAGTAGCAAGCAACTGAAGCAAGTGCAATTATGGAGGGTGGAGATTTGGAGTATTTAATCAAAAATAATTGTACTAAACTTCCGCTACAGCAGCAACAACAAATACAATCTGATGACAGGCCAATGCCCAAACTGGAGCTGTGTACAGCGAGGAACAAAGGAACAAATCGGACGTAAAACGTTAAAGGTCTCCTGATTTAGTTTGTGAATGAATGCTTATTAGAGTTTCGGCTGGAGAGTGCCTGCGGACCTGTCGGTTAGATAACAGGCGTGTGTAAGTCCTGCATCTGTATGATACAAATGTGTGTAAAATGATACCGGGTGCTGTAATCACTCATCTGGTTACATTATTACATTGACCACCACACCCCCCCGACCCCAAAGAAAGGACGTATTATTGGCTTCCCCTAAATTTTTCCCCACGCCACGCTACTGACCCACAGCACTATCAGAAACGTTGCTATCAGAAACCATGCATGACGTGTTTTGGACGTAATATGGTCTTTGTTTACATTAGCAAGCATCACTAACACTCAGAGCTAACCTGTACTGGAGAGAGTGTAAAAAAGCATTTGAGCTCCATACTGTTTCAGAAATAATCCTTGTTGTGGTTTGGAACATGATATGGCGTTTAATCACAGCAGCATTTAGCTGTATCTCATAGAATTCTTTTATTTTTCTTCAAGCTAAGGACCCAGAATCAGTGTTTCTCTAACGGGGCTGAAATAGAGGGATATGAGGGATGTCTAAAATGCATGATCTGTTTGGTATTTTGAGCAAAACACGTCATAGACATGTTTTTTATATATTTGTATATATCTGAGACCCATAATATATGCCTAAAAATAGCATAATAGGAGATCTTTAATTTAGTTATGGTCTCCAGATAAATTGCGATTCTAAATGTGTTTCGTTGACAGCCCTAGTTAATTTTGTTTCACACGTGACATTTGTTATTATAATGCTACTACTGTTTTTATGACTGGTTCTTATTATATTAACTAATGTTATTACATGGCTTAGTTCAGGGATGGGCAACTTTGATGGTGGTGGGGGCCACATCATTGATGTACTGGCCACCAGGGGGCCGCAGATTAACTTGGAACACACACACACACAAATTCCATGTGTTGTATGTAATTATTAACAAATATACTAAATCTGACATCTTCATTGACATTTTACAACCAAAGGGAACATCCCCAAAAAATGGGAACATCCTCTAATAAGCTCACTAAACAAATATCAGTTCACAGAAATGTTATTTCATTTTTACAAGTGGCATGTTTGTATTGAACAGGTTATTAAACAGTGGAATACAACTATTTTAAACTATTGGAAAGCACGGAAAATGTGTGTGTATTGAGATTAACCATTAGATGACATACACATGAAGTCATGAACACTAACCCAGACATTAGTTGTCTAACTTGAACCTAAAACACTTGTAGCCTGTCTCTGCATTCCCCTTATTCCACAATAAGGGGAATGTCAACACAGACACCTGTCAATCAATCAATCAATCAATCAATCAATCAATCAATCAATCAATCAATCAATCAAGGCACGGGCCGAGGAGGTGGAGTTGCAGCAATCTTTGACTCAAGTTTACTTATCAATACTAAACCAACATTTAATTATACCTCCTTTGAAAGCCTCGTTTTTAGTCTTACGCATCCGACCTGTAAAACTTTGCAGCCAATCTTATTTGTTACAGTGTATCGATGATAAAAATAGCCTTACTGTTGCATTTAACTCTATATTAGATTCTGTTGGTTTCTGTCAGAGTGTAAATAAACCAACCCACTGCTATAATCACACTCTCGACCTTGTTCTGATTTATGGTATTGAAATTGAGCAACTATTAGTCGAACCGCATAATCCTGCTTTATCCGACCATTTCTTAGTAACTTTTGAAGTACAATTACTACAAAGCATTAGTCAAAAGCTCTTGCAGCAGAAACCTATCTGTTAGTGCTATAGCCACATTTAAGGAAGAGATTCCACCAATACTTAACTCGATAGCATGTCTGCATGTAGGGGAGGAAACTTATACAAAATGTACACCACCCCAAATTTATCATGTTGTTGATAGTGCTATAGATGCGCTGCGAATAAAATTAGACTCTGTTGCTCCTTTGAAAAAGAAGAAAATAAAAACAACATAGATTAGCTCCATGGCATAATGCCGAAACCCGCAAAATAAAGCAAAAGTCTAGACAACTTGAAAGGATAGGGCGTTCCACTAAACTTGAAGAATCTCGTTTAATTTGGCATATTACTCTCAATGAATATAAGAAAGCACTGCGTAAAGCGAGAGCAGCCTACTACTCTTCATTAATAGATGAGAATAAGAATAATGCAAGATTTTTTTTCAGCACTGTAGCCAGGCTGACAGAGAGCCACAGCTCGATTGAGCCTTCTATTCCCATAGCACTCAGTAGTAATGATTTTATGTGCTTTTTTAACGATACAATTGTTACTCTTAGAAACAAAATTAATGACCTCTTGCCTTTGACCAGTATAGTGTTATCAACAGCTCCCGGAAACGTAAGTTCTAATATTACACTAGATAGTAAACGAGAATGCTTTTCAGCCATAAACCTTGAACAATTACATTCAATGATTCTCTCTTCTAAACCATCAACGTGCATGTTAGACCCAATTCCAACTAAGCTGTTGAAGGAAGTTTTTCCATTAATTAGCACTTCTTTATTAAATATTATGAATGTCTTTATTATCAGGCTATGTTCCACAATCATTCAAAGTAGCAGTGATAAAACCGCTTCTTAAAAAGCACAACCTCGATCCAGAGGTTTTAGCCAACTATAGACCTATTTCTAATCTTCCGTTCCTCTCAAAGATTCTTGAGAAAGCGGTCGCAAAACAGTTGTGTAATTACTTAAAAAACAATGATTTATTTGAAGATTTTCAGTCTGGCTTTAGAACACATCATAGCACAGAGACAGCTCTGGTTAAAGTCACAAATGACATTCTAATAGCCTCAGACAAGGGACTTGTCTCTATTCTTGTTTTGCTCGATCTCAGTGCTGCATTTGATACTATCGACCATGATATCCTATTGCAAAGACTAGAGCACTTAGTTGGCATACAGGGAACTGCTTTAGGCTGGTTTAGGTCCTATCTATCTGAACGCTCTCAGTTTGTACGTGTTAACGATGAATCTTCCACGCAAACCAAAGTTAGCCATGGAGTGCCACAGGGCTCAGTGCTCGGACCTATTTTGTTCACAATATATATGCTTCCGTTAGGCACTATTATAAGGAATCATTCTGTACACTTTCATTGTTATGCGGATGATACTCAACTAAATCAAGCCTGATGAAATTAATCATCTAAATAAAATGTAAGACTGCCTTAAGGACTTAAAAACGTGGATGACCTTAAACTTTTTGATGTTAAACACGACCAAAACTGAAGTTATTGTACTTGTCCCGAAGAATCTACGAAACAAATTATCTAAAGATATACTAACTATGGATGGCATTAATTTGGCCTCCAGTGAGACTGTAAGGAATCTTGGTGTTATATTTGATCAGGATTTATCCTTTAACGCCCACATAAAATCAATTTCAAGGACCGCCTACTTCCATCTACGTAACATTGCAAAAATCAGGCATATCTTGCCTCAAAACGATGCAGAAAAACTAGTCCATGCATTTGTTACTTCTAGGCTGGATTATTGTAACTCTTTATTATCAGGGAGTACCAAGAAGTCAGTCAAGTCGCTTCAGCTGATTCAAAATGCTGCGGCTCGTGTACTAACCAGAGTTAGGAAAAGGGACCACATTACTCCTGTTCTGGCTGCCTTACACTGGCTCCCTATAGAACACAGGATAGAATTTAAAATTCTTCTTCTCGCCCACAAAGCCCTTAATGGGCAGGCGCCATCTTACCTTAAATAACTCATTATACCCTACTGTCCTGTCATTATACCCTACTGAACAACCAACAACCCTGCATTCCAAGAATGCAGGGTTGTTGGTTGTTCCTAGAATCTCTAAAAGTACAATGGGAGCCAGAGCCTTTTCTTATCAAGCTCCACATTTGTGGAATCAGCTTCCAGTTTGTGTTCGGGCGGCAGACACCCTATCCGTTTTTAAGAGTGCGCTTAAGACCTTCCTTTTTGATAAAGCTTATAGTTAGGGCTGATTAGATTCAGCCCCTAGTTTTGCTGATATAGGCTTAGTTTGTCGGGGGACATCTTACTTCTTCCTTCTCTCTGTCTATACCTGTGTACTCTCATGTTCCGATTAACCCAGCTTCCCCACATTTCTTTCTTTTTGGTGTCTATATACACCGGGATCCGGAGTCATGGATGATCCTGCGGTCCTGTGTCCTGGATCGCGATTGCTGGATCTTGAGTCGTGGCTGTGGTCCTGGATCATCGGTCCTGGATGGATATCCTCGTGGATTCATCTTCCTATTATACACACATGCATTTCCAAACATTTGGACTACCTATGTTGCAAATGTATTATCTTTTCAATTTACACACGGCATCTATTGCACGTCTGTCCGTCCTGGGAGAGGGATCCCTCCTCTGTTGCTCTCCCTGAGGTTTCTCCCATTTTCCCCTTTAAACTGGGTTTTCTTCGGAAGTTTTTCCTTGTACGATGTGAGGGTCTAAGGACAGAGGGTGTCGTATTGTCATACTCAGTGTGAGAAAAAGTTTTTAGAGAGTACTTGTCCATGGACAAGTGAGTTTGGCAATGTACTTGTCCGAATACATTTTTCACTTGTCCAGAATGGACAACAATTGGGGCCACTGGAATCTTCTTCTTCGCCATCGTATTTTACATTTTCCCACGGTTTTAGGACACCGCTAACGTAAGTGAGCGGTGAGCTTTTACTGCATCACACATAGGGTTGGGTATCGTTTGGATTTGAACGATTCCGGTTATTTTCGGTTCTCGATTCCGGTTCTTTGAGAGGGTAAAAATAAGTCCCATGACAAACTGGGAAAAAATATATTTATGAAAACATTAAGTCAAATCTGTAATCCTATTTACAAATCACTTCATACTGGTGAATTTCTTACGGTTATTGAATACAATTATATAAAAATGATCTCTGCATTGTTTAGTTAGTTCTAAGTGGTGCAGTTTGAGAATGTACAATTGGCCCTGTGTCCTCTGATGTTACACTGCAACCTGCCTGTCCATGTCCAACACATAGGACATAACCTAATAATAATAATAATACATTATATTTATAGCCTATAGGCCTAGCGCTTTTCTACAACTCAAAGACATGTCCTGCAATACACCTGCTGCAGCTGCCCAGCTGCTCACTGTTTGTAAAAGTAAATAAATAGTATTTTAATTTCAATAATGTAGCTACTTTCTATACCCTGCTTCATAAACAATACTGACATCCCTGTGCTCCTCCGAGTCTGGGGGTCCGGGGATGTGAGGACAGAGCGAGGACACAGACAGGGAGGCTGCTTCACTTCATAAAAGAAATTGCGGTCAATATTAACAACATAGGAGTTAAAACGCTTAATAACCTTCACTACGTGTTAGAGAAAGAACATAGAAAGTTTGACAAAGATGAGGCAGTTAAACGGGCAGCGGATCCGCTGTGTGTAGAGAGAGAGAGAGACGCTGAGCTGCACCGTGCAGCGATCAGCTGATACGGAGCATATGAGAGAGCTGCAGTCCGCGGGGCTCGGCCTCGCCTCCTGTCCTCACAACTCTTATTAATCCCGGGACCGGACAATTGTTATTTGTTCCTACTCGGAACCAAGTTTTGCTTCCCAACCCTGCCACTGTGCTACACTTCCCGCCCCGTTCCGCCCCGCCCCCGTCTAACTGTACAGAAAGCGGCGAGATACATTTACTTAGGAATCGACAAGCAGAACCGAAACTAACATTTCTAAACGAACAATGGCGGACACGGACAATTTGCGAAGGAGTTCTGCCTTTTGTAAACTGAATTTATCAATAATTTGTCAATAAATCGGGGCGAAAAACGTCACTTGTCCGCCGGACAAGTCAATTGAAAGATCTACTTGTCCGATATTGTAAATAACACGTCCCGGACGGTGGGACGTGTACTTTTTCGCACAATGCATACTGATATTCTGTACACACTGTGAAGACCACCGAGACAAATGTAACATTTGTGATATTGGGCTATATAAATAAACATTGATTGAGACACCTGTCAGCCCGCACTCTGCTGTTCCTCAGCACCACTCCCCCTCCCTCGCGCTGAAATTATGAATGAAAAGCATAGTAATCATAGATAACACGGCAGGGTCCCTGACAGTTTGTTTTCATCTGATTTCAAATAAACAAAGTCTTGGTTTTAAGAATATTAAACTTGTTTCGCCAAATTCAGATGATAAAAACAACTTTTAAGCTTGTAAAGGCATAATTACAAGAGGAAACTTAACGTCACAGCAGGCATAACAACAGCCGGTGTTTCTTGTGAGGGTTTCCCGGGGAAACAATACACACAAATGCGTCAGATTATTTTGCAGTATTTGAAATCATCTACGCAGCTCGCGACGTAACTAGGAGTCTAGTGGACGGTATCAGTACTACAAGAAAAAAAAAATGTTTACATTTTTTTTTATTAATTACGTTGTTTATAAATTAATCTGAGGGCCGCAAAAAGAGGAGGTGGGGGCCGCCATTTGACCATCCCTGGCTTAGTTGAATACTCGATTCTCAATTCAGAACACCTGACACGTTGTTAATCCAGTACAGACACACCGCTGTCAAGGATTTATTGACCGTTGTTAAGGACGCTCACATCTGCAGAAAGAAGTCCGGTCGATTTAACTGTATACAGTTTGGCTCAAACTGGGACAAGAAAACAGCGGAGAAGTAACGGGGCAGAAACCCTCCTTTTTACGCAACGGTCCAGACATAGACATCAAACGGTAAAACATATTCAGTTGCCAGTCACGGAGCGTCCACACTACAGCTCCAAAAATAGCTTGGAGCTGGGCGTGTCTGGAGCTTGGGGATTTTATTCAAGCAACACGGCCAACAACCAATCACATGAATCTCCCGCCCCCGACATACAAAGCAAAAACCCCCGGGGATTTTATGGGAGCAATATATATATAAACTCCCCAAACAGGCGATAACCTACCAGTTTCCCCCACTGTCTCTGCCACCTCCCTCCATGCCTGGTTCCTCCGGTTTGTATCCCGGTAGGTGAAGAGGGTCTGGTCATACAAAACCGGGTGATTCGCTACGGCGATAGTTAGTTTCTCCTCCGACTTTTTTTGAAATATAGAAATGAACGGCGGGATATCTCTCCCAGCTTAGACGCGGTTTGATTGGCTAGCGCTTCAGCTGTCAGATTTTGGGAAACGGGATTTGATTGGCTGGCGCTAGCTACTCCGGCGTCCCAGGCGACCAGAAGTTGAACATTGTTCAACTTCTGGTCGCCTGGGACGCCTGAGACGCCTCGCTCTGCTACCCACAATTCAGTTCGGCGAAAAAGCGCGGCTACGTGACGTCACCCCATTGAAAGTGAATGGGCAGCTTGGAGCAGCTTGGAGCTTTCGACGCTGTAGTGTAGACGGGCCGTTACTTTGGCATTAGGGCAGGGATATCTAGATACTTTCCAAGGTTTGACATAATGAATTGTGCTACTTTTAAAGCAAGCAACGATGTTTTCAAATCTGTAATCAAAAAGGTCCGCAAAAACGCTATCGAAGCAGTTCCTGCCGTTGCTACGTAGTTCAAACAGTAACAACGGACTATTTTTCTTAGCGGATGCATGTCATTTTAAATCAATAATAGCCTACTATAGCATTTCAATTAATATTGACCGCTTCGTATCGGGCTCCTGACAAGCCTGTCGGGTGTTCTTTTCCCCATAATGACCGCCTCGCTGCACATTATCCCTTACTTATTACAGTCCGCTCGTTCACTTACTTTTATAATTCTGGTATTTTTCTACAATGGTTGTGTACATATTTGATTTTTTTAAGCTGGAGCTTGCTTCTTTATTTTATACTAGGCATTTAATTTGTTGCCTTTCATTTGCACTATCCCTTTGCTGTTGTAAAAGCCCCCCGCAGCGGGACCAATGAAGGATATATGATTATTACAGCTATTCAATATTTTGGTTGATATTTACTACAGCAAGAGCACCCTTGCAAAATGTTATTGTAACTCTGTATAATGACAGTAAAAATACAGCTTTAGGGTCTGACAATCTCTCTACCTGTACTGCTGGCTGCCTCGGCTGGTCAGGGGGGCGAAGCCGGGCATGAAGAAGTGCAGTCTGGGGAAGGGCACCATGTTGACGGCCAGTTTCCTCAGATCAGCATTGAGCTGGCCGGGGAAGCGCAGACATGTGGTCACCCCGCTCATGGTGGCTGAGACGAGGTGGTTGAGGTCTCCATAGGTGGGCGTGGTGAGCTTCAGTGTGCGAAAGCAGATGTCATACAGCGCCTCATTATCAATGCAGAAGGTCTCATCTGTGTTCTCCACCAGCTGGTGGACGGAGAGGGTGGCGTTGTACGGCTCCACCACTGTGTCTGAAACCTGAGGTCGGGGGAGGGAGAAGGAGTTGCATTAAAGCAGAAGTAAGATGAGGTAAATAGTTAATGTTGGAGTATTTTGGTGTATTACATGCACCTTAGGCGAAGGCACCACGCTGAAAGTGGTCATGATGCGGTCTGGATACTCCTCTCGGATTTTGCTGATGAGCAGCGTGCCCATGCCCGAGCCGGTTCCTCCACCCAGGGAGTGTGTGAGCTGGAAGCCCTGCAGGCAGTCGCAGCTCTCCGCCTCCTTCCTCACTACATCCAGGACCGAGTCCACCAGCTCGGCTCCCTCAGTGTAGTGACCCTTAGCCCAGTTATTACCAGCTCCACTCTGGCCTGTGTCACATGCAAACACACAACGCTATCAAAGCTGTGGTATCAACACATCCTGGGTCTACATTATAAAAGGAAGTCATTATACTTTTGCAGGTACTAATTTAAAGACTTATGAGTGAAACTAGATCAGGGCTGCATAATATACAGAACATATACGCTATGATAGCTATATATATATATATATATATATATATATGCATATATATATTAATCATATATATATATAATATATATATTAATCATATATATAATATATATATATATTAATCATTAATCAAGATAAGTATAAACACATTAAAGCATACTGCTATACATAGATATACTGCTAAAACACAAGAAAAATGCTTGTTGAGTTAAAAACATTATGTGATTTTTTGTTATGTAATTTTTTTTTTTGTTGCAATTAAAAAGAATGATAGTTACATTTAAAATGGGGGTTTTCTATTGTTAATCTCTGTGAACTCTTTTTCAATTAAATTGTTCAATTATCATTAATCACAGTATGGCAACTTCATCAACCCAGGATAAAACACAAGAAATGTTCATAATCTCACCAAAGACAAAGTTGTCTGGTCTAAAGATCTGGCCAAAGGGACCGGACCTCACTGAGTCCATGGTGCCAGGCTCCAAGTCCACCAGCACTGCCCGGGGGACATACTTTCCACCTGGTGATCCAAACACAAGACAATTAATTTTTCTAAATTAAGTGTTTTTTTCCCCAAAGCATTGTATTATTAGCTACACCCCGTTTGTCTTTCTTCCTCTTTTAAATTAAGTTTAATAACATATTTTGCCTTTTGACTAATGACCAAACACAGCAAAAAGCATATTGTTAACTGAATTAATTTTTACAATTGTTTTTGTGTAATTGATTACATTAAAAGCTTATCGTTTCCTGAAAATATAGGTCTAATTGATTAAGTTAAGTACAATTCTAAATAAACAAAGCTGATTGCTAATATATCTCCACAGAATATTATAAGAAGTTAAAGCGATTTTGTTATTTGGGACAGTATTATTATCTGGAGGTTTTGTTGACTTTTGCCGTATCCTGGAAACTGCGACAGTTAAGAAAGGAGAGCCGAGCAGCGCCCCATTGTAGTTCCAGACGCTTCCAGCGGAGGGATCCGCCGCTAGGTGGCTCCGTTAGGCCGATTAACAATCCTTCCGCGTTGTATAGAGTTACCTTAGTTACATCTTTATTTAACTAGATTACCCAAATGTAGCTCGCAGCCAAAGAGAAGCTAACCTGAAGCCTCGTTGAAATACACGTTAATTCGCTCCAACTGCAGGTCGCTGTCCCCATGGTATGTCCCGGACGGGTCGATGCCATGTTCATCGCTAATCACTTCCCAAAACTAGAAAAGAATTGAACACAACGGTCAAAATACCTGATAACTAGCATGACTTAGCTTAACGAGTAGGTAGCTATCATTATAATTGTTGTTAACTGGGCTAATCAGCCCACCCTTAATGTAAACATCCACGCACTTTATGAATGATTTAAGAATTCATTTTTAAATATAAACTACTCTTACTTTAGCTCCAATTTGGTTTCCACATTGGCCTGCCTGTAGGTGCACGATTTCCCTCATGTTGGTTGAATTAAAAACGTTCAAACGCCTGAAAAAGACAAAGTTGTTACTCTGTAGTGATCCAGCTACGAACTAACTGGAGAGGATGGGTGTGTATCAATCTACTGTTGGCCGATTAACGCGATAGGTCCAAATTCATGTCACTCAAAGCTCAGCAGTCATCTTATTGGTCGAAAAACTTGGTTTAGAGTTTTGACTGGTAAGGGGGCTAGGTTGTCTTGGTAACACAACACAACAGCGTTTCAGGAGAGATACTTTGCATGTATAATTCTTAATTTAGTAGTTTGAATGAAAAAACAACCTATCTTACATTTTAGTATTCATTTTCTTCTCTATTACACAAGCCTTCCTGCTGCTCAAATAAAGAATATATAAGAGTCTACATTGAGGCAACACAAAGACCCATGAAAATATGAATATTAAACAATTCCTTTATATACACCTTAACAATTTGTATCTATGACAATATCATAATTGTTTTGTGTTTATTAGGTGACTAGTAGGCTACACTTCAGAGGTAGTACGGTAGGCCGACATATCACCCAGAAATAAACAAAACCGGAGGATTAACAGCTCAGTGTGCAATGCTGCTATGTAGGAGACATTGTGGAGTCTTCTGCATGTCTGTACACAGGGCAGAGGCCCATTGTCTCAAAATCAGCAGCATTAGTTGGCTATTCTACTAATCCCTCACGCTAGGTCAGTATGGAGGAAGGGGTATTAATCTATTTAGTCACCACAAGCGGGTGAAAGAGGGCCTAATAACATCTTATCTGATGCACAAGGTTTCATTTGGCCAGTAATGTAAGCTTGTATACATGTAATTTGTGTACTAGATTTACACTGGCTGAAATATAAGAAACGAGTTTTCAGACAAAAGACGCCCTCTGTCTTCAAGGTTGTTTTTTGGATAAGACAAGAGGCTAAACGAAAAGGAATTAATGTATGGGTCAAAAGTATAAGCTTGTTTCTTTGTTTTAGACAAAATACTAGATGACCTACTTTGGAGGCTCAAGCATGTGACAATGTGTGTACTTTAATTTGATACCGTTTAAAAAGGTGCTAAAAAAAAAAGAGGTGATTTCATCTTTTTTTATTTATTACAAGTATTGAAAGTACTTAGTAAATGAGTCTTCGATCTGAATCTTTAATGTTGTTCAAAATCATAATTTTTGAGATAGTTACGGAGTACCCTTTTGTCACTCTTATTGGCTTCAATTCAAGCTAACAAATTAGACTACTTCATAAGTTCAGTAAATAAAACATTGGTCATAATTCAGTTGAGCCAAAAGTAACAACACCATTTGGAACCAAATAATACATCTTTATTAAAATCACATTTGATCCCAATTTACCACTACAAGCACATCAGGAATATTATAACAGAGACAAGTTCCTGACACTATTTGTAGCTTTTAGTGTAAACCATGATTTTTTTTGGCAAAAGAATAACACTGCACATCAGACAGTAATTGTCACATTCAGTGATTAGTCCCCTGGTCTGGTCACTGTTACATTATCACAAATGAATACAGCAGCAGAATGAGAAAAATAAAGCACGTTTTGAACATTAAGCCATGTAAACATGTCACAGAAGAGGCACAAAATGCAAATCGGTCCCTGGAACTAAGCATAATATGACCACTTTAATTAACTGTTGCATTGGGAGAGAAAAAGGTTGTTGTGGGCATCTAGGCTCCATCTTCATATTCACCCTCCTCTTCAAACTCGCCCTCCTCCTCAGCGGTGGCGTCCTGGTACTGCTGGTACTCAGACACCAGGTCGTTCATGTTGCTCTCAGCCTCTGTGAACTCCATCTCATCCATGCCCTCGCCGGTGTACCTAAAACAAGGAAATATTACTCACTGCATACAACTATCAATATTTATGTAGAAAATGTAAGATTCCGATTTATGTTTTTGTATTAGGAGAGATTTGTGGTTATGAAATGACATTGATGCATACAATTGTTAGTCATAATAATTGCAAATTGTTATTTTTTCCAAATCGGGCAGCCCTTATTTTTTTTTAACGTTCGAACAATTAATCTAGTAACATTTTGGCAGAATAATCAATTAAATTGAGTTTTACCACAGTATCATTTGTGTATACATATAAAAAGGTCCAGCACAGGTAGAGTAACTTCTCCCGGTCCCATCATTATTATTATTTCACTCACCAGTGGAGGAAGGCCTTGCGGCGGAACATGGCGGTGAACTGCTCTGAGATGCGCTTGAACAGCTCCTGGATGGCCGTGCTGTTGCCGATGAAGGTGGCGGCCATCTTGAGGCCACGGGGAGGAATGTCGCAGACGGCAGTCTTCACATTGTTTGGGATCCACTCCACGAAGTAGCTGCTGTTTTTGTTCTGTGCATTCAACATCTGCTCGTCCACTTCCTTCATGGACATGCGGCCTCTGAAAATGGCGGCGACCGTGAGGTAGCGGCCGTGGCGCGGGTCACAGGCTGCCATCATGTTCTTGGAGTCGAACATCTGCTGGGTGAGCTCAGGAACAGTCAACGACCTGCAGGAAGAACGACCATCAAATATATTTTAAATGCATCAACAATTAACATATGGATTAGCATGAATTAAAAATAATCTGTAATAAATGAACAGTTTAAATAGTACTATAAGCATCTCAAAATGTCATTTTACCCCGAGTACAAAGAGAAAACAATTCCTTCTATTCTATTCAAACTTGAGGATCCGACAGTCTCTCTACCTGTACTGCTGGCCGCCTCGGCTGGTCAGGGGGGCGAAGCCCGGAATGAAGAAGTGCAGCCTGGGGAAGGGCACCATGTTGACAGCCAGCTTCCTCAGATCAGCATTGAGCTGGCCGGGGAAGCGCAGACATGTGGTCACCCCGCTCATGGTGGCTGAGACGAGGTGGTTGAGGTCTCCATAGGTGGGCGTGGTGAGCTTCAGTGTGCGGAAGCAGATGTCATACAGCGCCTCATTATCAATGCAGAAGGTCTCATCTGTGTTCTCCACCAGCTGGTGGACGGAGAGGGTGGCGTTGTACGGCTCCACCACTGTGTCTGACACCTGAGGTCGGGGGAGGGAGAAGGAGTTGCATTAAAGCAGAAGTAAGATGAGAAAAATAGTTAATGTATTTTGGTGTATTATAAGCACCTTAGGCGAAGGCACCACGCTGAAAGTGTTCATGATGCGGTCTGGATACTCCTCTCGGATTTTGCTGATGAGCAGCGTGCCCATGCCCGAGCCGGTTCCTCCACCCAGGGAGTGTGTGAGCTGGAAGCCCTGCAGGCAGTCGCAGCCCTCCGCCTCCTTCCTCACCACATCCAGGACCGAGTCCACCAGCTCGGCTCCCTCAGTGTAGTGACCCTTAGCCCAGTTATTACCAGCTCCGCTCTGGCCTGTGTCACATGCAAACACACAACTCTATAACATGTGGCAAGCCGTCCTGGATCTATTAGAATAATGACTGAATTATACTTGCAAATACATTTAAATGTCAATGAGCAGTGCATACAAAAGGCACTAACACAAGAAAGGAATGATAGTTCTACCGATACTGTCAACTTACTCAACAAAAACCCTATGTAACAGAAGTGGGCAACTTTATCAACCCAAGTTAAAACAAGAATTGTTTTACATCCTTACCAAAGACAAAGTTGTCTGGTCTAAAGATCTGGCCAAAGGGACCGGACCTCACTGAGTCCATGGTGCCGGGCTCCAAGTCCACCAGCACTGCGCGGGGGACATACTTTCCGCCTGGTGATCCAAACACAAAGAGCTTTATTATCTGAAGCCATTTACACACATTGCTGAAATAATTCCTCAAGAAAAGACCTTCTCGCTTTCCTACCCTTTTTCGTGTAGTTGAATTAAATACTGTGTGTTTTGAAGTATGACCAAACACAGCAAAAAAGCATTTTGAAAAAATATATGTATGCATGACGTGATAATCGAGTCCGGTGTTTAACAGCACACGGTCACACCTTATAACAGCGTATCGTTTCATGAAAATGAAATTAATATGTAAAAAAAGAAACAAGGTTATTCACTTAATTATGCCGACAAGATTTTTCAATAAGTGAAAACCTAGTATTTGTTTGAGACCGTATAATTATTTTTTGACTTTTCTGCTGCGATTGCAACTAGGAAGTGACATGGCACATTGTAGTTCCCTGCGGCTACCAGCGGAGGGATCCGCCGCTAGGTGGCTCCGGCAGGCCGATTAACAATCCTTCCGCATAGAGGAGTGGCGCAGAGTTGAGAATTTGGCAAGGCAAAGCAAAGCTAACCTGAAGCCTCGTTGTAATACACGTTGATGCGATCCAGCTGCAGGTCGCTGTCCCCATGGTATGACCCGGTTGGGTCGATGCCATGCTCGTCGCTAATGACTTCCCAAAACTAGAAGAGAATAAAACAACAACGGTCAAATCATCTGATAACTGTATGACTTATCTTAACGAGTAGGTAGCTATCATTAGCATTGTTGCTAAGTGCTAACCGGCCCGCCCAAACTAAATTACACATCCACGCACTTTATAAAGGAGGAAATAATTTACTGTTTAATCTGAGCTTTTACCTTGGATCCAATTTGGTTTCCACACTGGCCAGCCTGAAGGTGCACGATTTCCCTCATTTTGGTGAACAAAGACCGAAAAAGGCTAAGTTGTTGGACTGCAGTGATTCAGCTGCGAACGAAGCGGAGAATAAGGTGTGACAGGAACAGCGTTCTTTTTCTTCTGCTTCTGCTTCGTCTTTTCACGGTTTTTATGGCGGGTGATCAGCGTTAAAGGCGCATTACCGCCACCTACTGTATTGGAGTGTGGAACATAATGCTCTACTTCCTATAACAATAAGAAAAACACATTTAACAATAAAAAAAGATATATACATATTTCTTAACTCTATTTGTCTTCAATAATATAAATGTCTCCCTGACCCAATGTTGCCACAGGTGTCGTTTTGAAAGAACCACAGCAAAGTATCAAAGCTATTACTACATCCAGCGGAGCAGCGTTTCTGCAGACACACCCTTTGTATGTACAGTAATCAATCAATGTAATCTCAATGAAAACCCAACCCCACACGATTTGTATTGTATCATTGTAAAAAAAGGTCATAGGTACGTGCATAGATCATGTGGGCCACAACATCTATGCACGTACCTATGACCTTTTTCTACAATGATACAATACAAATCTTGTGGTTTTTTATGTGTATATTAAGCATAGGTATTAAGCCAATCATAGGTTATCTAACTCAGGGATGGATTACTGAACGAGCGTACCCCCCCTGTCTGCACCTACAAAAACTCTACACTCAGAGACACATATTAATTAAATTCAATAGCTTTATTAGCATAAACATTTACATACAATATTGCTAAAGCTCTGTATCGCTGCAACATCCATACACAAATACATATTTGAAGCGAACTGCTCATTTCAGGAACACAAGGAAGGAAAATGCATTTAGTTCATATAATACATTCCAAATAAAATGATAATAACAATTAAACAAAGACGTGAGATGTGAGGCCTGGCGTGAGATGTCAGTCGCTCATTCTGTGGCAGGCAGAGACAAACAGCACGAGGGACAAACTGTCCCTCGTGCTGTCCTCACATCCTTGGACCCCCAGACAAACTGCAGCTTTCTTTATTTCCACGGGTAATATTTTAAGCTTTTCATCTTTAAATATTTGGGGATGCTTAGTATTGAGTTTTGGGAAGATTTATTTCCGATGTTCAAATTGTTGGCATTGTGTGAGGAGGTGCTGCTCTGTTTCCATATAGGTCCCCCCATACTGTTGGCATAATTGCATTTTTCATAAACGTCACATTTTCCAGTAGAAGTTTGAATTTACAGATAAAAATGAGTCCGTTCATTTGTAGATGTGTTTTTGTAATCGTCAAGTGACGTCATAGTCGTGCGACTGTTTACATGCGACATCATCATGGCCCTGTTTCCAGCTTTTGCAGAAGTAGAGCCAAACAAAGTTGAAGATTCGTCCAAGGGTTAGCACGTCATATTTAAATGAATTAATAATGGTTCTAATACTCTGTTGTCAATCATTATGTTGAGAGAGGAACCCGTTAGCACGAGCTAGCTGACATTAGCTGTCCTAACGTCTGAATGACGGAGCTAGCTTAGCTCTGTCAAGCAGTTTGCATTCCTCTACGGTTACTTCTGGAAGTTAGTATACTATCTGAATATGTGTTTACACTGTATATGATGCAAGTGCAACATTCAAATAAACAAAGACAATTAGGCGTTATTGTTGTGTTGTGCGTTAGCAAGTCCACATTATAACGAATCTATAAGACAAAGTGAACTGAATATGGCCAGTAATCCTCTACAAGGCGTGTTTCTGCTAATAACCGAACCTAAAGGGCGGAGGCACAAGTCTGTCGTTTTTTGACGAAATTCTCCTCCTTATAAGCTTTAGGGAGAACAATATCTCTCTATGTTAACCTCTATGAAGTGTGTTTACACTTTATAATCCTGTTTTTGAGTCTTGCTGGTGACAGTATGTGGGACATGACATCTACATTGAAAGGAACCATGTTGAAATGTTCCAGTACTATCCAGGATCCTGATCCTCTGGCACTGCAGGCTTGTCCATTCAAATCAATTTTATATATACTGACCAATATCACTTGGGGCTTTACAATATGTCCTTAGACCCTCTTTTAGGATAAGGTACAAAAAAAAACTAACAACTCTAAAGGCTGCAAAAGAATGTGTTATTTACAATCTTGTAACCTGCTAAGATGACAAGCTACACAATCACATATGGTGCAAACATCTGTAGCTCAACATTAACACAGATAAAAATAGATCATGGCTCATCCACAGGCTGTACATCTGTCATTTATGTACGGCCTGTGTTATCTCAGACAGGTTTCTGGCTTCAAGACTTTGGTGTACTTACCCATCATCTGGATTTATCTTTTTTAATCAGCAGTAAAACAAGACAACAGAAGTGTATCTCCTTCGTTCATTTGAGCTGTTTCGCATTGGATTCAAAACTGTTTTTAAACTGCCATGTAAACACACTCAGTGATTGATACTCTTGGTCACAACCTCTAAATCCTCCTCATGATTACTCATTATGAATCTTTTTTTAATCTACTCTCTCTCTCCCTTTTAGAATTAGACTGGCTGAAAAATAAGAGTTTCCAGACTGAAGATGCCCTCTCTCTTCACAGTCGTTTTTTTGAGAAGACGAGTGAGAGGCTGAACGAAAAGGAATCAAGGTACAGATATGAAGCGGGGACTTCCTTTCTTTCAGACAAAATACTGGACTTTGAACTGTCAAAACTGCAAGCTTTTCCCTTTAAACTCTTTTTTTTTTTCACTTACATTTTTATAAACATACAAAACTACAAATAGTTCAGTATACAATTGAATGAAAGACACATTCAGTGTGCGAAAAAGTACACGTCCCACCGTCCGGGACGTGTTATTTACAATATCGGACAAGTAGATCTTTCAATTGACTTGTCCGGCGGACAAGTGACGGTTTTCGCCCTGATTTATTGACAAATTATAGATAAATTCAGTTTACAAAAGGCAGAACTCATTCGCAAATTGTACGTGTCCGCCATTGTTCGTTTAGAAGTGTTAGTTTCGGTTCTGCTTGTCGATTCCTAAGGAAATGCATCTCGCCGCTTTCTGTACAGTTAGACGGGGGCGGGCGGGAAGTGTAGCACAGTGGCAGGGTTGGGGAGCAAAACTTGGTTCCGACTCCGAGTAGGAACAAATAACCATTGTCCGTACCGGGATTAATAAGAGTTGTGAGGACAGGAGGCGAGGCCGAGCCCTGCGGACCGCAGCTCTCTTTCTCTCTCTCTATGCTCCGTATCAGCTGATCGCTGCACGGTGCAGCTCAGCGTCTCTCTCTCTCTCTTTCTACACACAGCGGATCCGCTGCCCGTTTAACAGCCTCATCTTTGTCAAACTTTCTTATGTTCTTTCTCTAACACGTAATGAAGGTTATTAAGCGTTTTAGCTCCTGTGTTGTTAATATTGACCACCATTTCCTTTATGAAGTAAAGCAGCCTCCCTGTCTGTGTCCTCGTGCTGTCCTCACATCCTTGGACCCCCAGACTCGGAGGAGCACAGGGATGTCAGTATTGTTTATGAAGCAGGGTATAGAAAGTACATTATTGAAATGAAAATACTATTTATTTACTTTTACAAACAGTGAGCAGCTGGGCAGCTGCAGCATGTGTATTGCAGGACATGTGTAAGCGTGCAAGCGTCTTTGAGTTGTAGAAAAGCGCTAGGCCTATACTGTAGGCTATAAATATAATGTATTATTATTATTATTAGACCGATGTGTTGGAGATGTGTGGTTGGACTCTGTCTCACAGGCAGGTTGCAGTGTAACATCAGAGGAGACTGGGCCAATTGTACATTCTCAAACTGCACCACTTAGAAATAACCAGTGGCGTTTCTATATGTACAAAAGTGGTGGGGCACAAAAAACGTAGATGTCTATATATAAGCTTCTGCAGTGAGGTTCATGGCTGGTGAGGCATTGGCACTGACTCTTCAGGTTTACAAACATTATATTTTGACCTAAATCAAAATATAATATTCTTTTCAAAAGCCTTTTTAGTCTGATGCTTCAATTAATTTTAAACAGACAGTTCAACAGAAGGATACCCAAAAAATGTAATTTTATCATTTAAATATTGAATTGTTCTCTCTTAGTAAGATCCCATTTTCAATACAATTGTGGTCTTACCTTGACTTGAAGATGAAGTCCATTTGCCTATCCTTCTGGACAAAAATCTCTATTACTTTTTTGTAAAAGTCCTCCTTATCTTCTTGTAGTTTCAAAAGTCTATCATAAATCTAAATGATGGATTTATGATTAGAAAATGATAAAAGTAGGGTAGACATGTGGATATTATCCGGCTGAACAAAACTTGCATGTATCGAACAGGTACGTTTCCCACAGATCTTATTTTGAGCTATTTTCTAAAATCCTATGGAGACATCTCATTGCTTTTTTGTGGAGGGAAGCCATGCGCAGCTTACTTCCTGGTTTTAGGATGCGTCTCTCTCCTCCTCTTCACCTGCTCTTCACACACCACACTTTTCGCGGCACACGTACTTACAGCCAATCAGCTCTGAATTATGTGAGTTGACGTAAGGTGGGGATGGCAGCTCTATGCCCCTATGGTCATTATTTTTTGCCACACACATTAAATAGGAAAATACTCTGAGCATGCGCAGTGTAGTTTTTGCAGTCACCGTTCACTTAGACAGTGAGAGGGAGGGGCAGGATCGGGTTTTGTCCCACATGGCTCTAAACAGCTCAATAGGCACACACTGTAAACACTAATTAGAAGAACACATACTAAAACAGCAATGTACAGACGAATCAGATGATTAAACATGATCTTAAAATATATTTTATATATATTTTAATTTATTTTTTGCATTTTGTTGTAATCATTATTTTAATACTTTCTGCTGACACTAGGTCAGCCCCTAATGACCAGTCGCCACTGGAAATAACTAAACAATGCAGAGATTAAAGAAATTAAACAGTATGAAGTGATTTGTAAATAGGAATACAGATTTGACTTAATGTTTTCATAAATATATTTTTCTCCCAGTTTGTCATGGGACTTATTTTTACCCTCTCAAAGAACCGGAATCGAGAGCCGAAAATAACCGGAATCGAAAAGCAGAACCAGAATCGTTAAAATTCAAACGATACCCAACCCTATGTGTGATGCAGTAAAAGCTTACCGCTCACTTACGTTAGCGGTGTCGTAAAAAACGTGGGAAAATGTAAAATACGATGGCGATGAAGAAGATTCCAGTGGCCCCAAATTTTGTCCATTCCGGACAAGTGAAAAATGTATTCGGACAAGTAAATTGCCAAACTCACTTGTCCATGGACAAGTACTCTCTAAAAACTTTTTCTCACACTGCCATTGAAAAAAGAAGAAAGTACAAATAAAAATAATAATAAAAACAAGCAAACAGTGAGATGGAAGCTTTCTATCCTATTTGTAATGCAACATCATGGTCTGGTTCCAACTCTCAATTTGTGGTCTCGTTCATTTTTCTTTTATACTCAACCCATTTTTTTCCATTTGGACTCAAATTTCCCTTCCTGGACCCTCAATATGTGTGTGAATCTCTCCATATCAAATATTTCCTGTACTACTCCCAGTCACATCTCCTTCGTAGGTGGATCTGCTTTGTACCATGCTCTGGTAATTGTTTTCTTGCTGGCAGCCAGCAGCACCTTAATCATGTATCTGTCCCCACCCTGTGTGTTTTCCTATAAGGCAAGGCAAGTTTATTTATATAGCACTTTTCAACGCAAGGTAATTCAAAGTGCTTTACAAAAAAAATGAAAGACATTAAGCATTAAATCTGTACCAGATTCCCCAAGTATAACATCAGGCCGGTCTTAGGAACCTCATAACCTAATATCCCCTTCAATACTCCCCATACTTCCTCCCAGTATCCCTTCATCTTTTGGCATTTACATTTTTTTTTTGTATGTGGTCTGCCCCCACCTCGCTGCATTGCCTCCAATATGCGTTCTGTTCCGGGGCATACCTGCCTTTCATCTTTGGGGTTATGAAGTATCTGATTATGTTCTTCCAGCCAAATTCCCTCCATACCCTTGACCCAGTAGTTGAATGCTGCACTCTACATACATTCTTCCTCTGTCATATCAATCCCGAGTTCTTTCTTCCACTTTTCTTTTATATATAGAGTTGAATTCCCCCTACTCTCCAACAGAGCCTGATATAGAGCTGAAATCCCCCTGCCTTTCTTCCCTTCATATGCTTCTATCATGACCTTAATTACCCCATTTTGTTTAGTGGTTTTATCCATTTGTATTTCTTTTATATAATATAATTGCTGCGATGCCCCCTCGGGCCCATCGCTTCAAACCTGTATCTTCTTTTCCCGGCTGGAATTTATTATCATTTGTTATCCATCTAAAAATCTTTGTCTGTTTTCCTATTTTGTATCTCTTTATTACCGTGTTCCAAGTGTTTAAAGTGTATTTTGTAATTGGGTCTAATACGTTTTCCTGTGTCCTAAATAATTCTTTATCCCCTAGTAGTTTTTGAATCTGGTAGTTTTCCCCATTTGTTTCAATGTCCTTCCATTTGGCTACATATTCCATATTACACCAACATGCCACGGTTCTGATTTGAGCTGCATAATAATAATCCTGGAAACTCGGCACTGCCAATCCTCCTCTCCCTTTAGGTAGCTGCAGTGTTGCAAGCCTAATCCTGGTCTTTAAACTATGTGTACATGACAAGTGTTTGACACATGCTCCATGCTCTCATTCCCTTTTACTGATCTGACTTATTTGACGTGAAGTACTCTGTTTAAAAATTAACTTACTAAATATTTATGTATTGCTCTCCCATAACAAGTATCAGAAGTACTGTATAATTTAGTCAAATAAATCTAACGTCAGGTGTTTATAGATAAATAGATAGATAGATCTGTGAAGTTAAATTGTTCTCTTATACTTTTCTTTGTTCTCCGACTGTCTTAACATTAAGTGCACCTTATAATCCTCAGTGTGGGGGGATATGTGAGCTCTGAGGAGGAGGAGGAGGAGGGTGATGTGCCACCCAAAAAGAAGAAAAAGAAGAGTGAAAAGAAGAAGAAAAAACACAAAAAACACAAAAAGAAGAGCGGGAGACATTCGGACAGCAGCGGCAATGAGACTGAAATCATTTTCCCCAGTGACCTCAAAAGGGAGCAAGAGGCAGAGAGGTATACATACATTTTGCACATGCTCACACTTCTTGCACACATTTGCACTGTCTTACTTCTGAGGGGGTGTACTACGAGCCAGAGTTTTCTGTGGCTCTCTTTTAACCTGGCTAAATAACCATGGCAACCTACGCTGCAGAATTAACCTGCTCCGGACCAGGTTATGTTCAGAGTTTAGGCCTAAAATCGCCAAATACCGCTGTTCAACCAGCTGTTCTAACTAGCTGTTCTAACTAGTTCCTTTAAAATAGCGCAACTTTATAGTCAATCTATGAGCGGCACAGCTTATCAGCTCAGCTAATAAGTTATTATGTACAATTTTGAGTTCCAACGTTACATTTATGCCACTGATCAAAGCTGTGCTGTTACAGTAGCGCATACTGTATGTATGACATGCACTATTTTTTCTTCTCCGTGGCAACCGTGGCAGTGATGCGTAACATCAGTACAAGGTATTATTCATCAGTATAAAACGTACTTGTGAGTGGAAACCATCATTTCCCCACTTGTTTTTATGTCTCCAGTCCCCTTTTTTTGCTAAAGTCCGTTTAAATTGCTGGCATATTGCAGCTAATCCAAAACCGATTAAAAAGTTGATTAGTCTATTGGTATGTATCACAGATCAAATTCAATACAAAAGTAGCCACTTCAGGAACAAACAGAGAGGCTGAGGTCGGGCCTGGTTGCCTATTGTCAGACGCGCTATCAAAAATATATGCTGGGATCCAAAAATGCAGTGAACAAAATCTTAATTTAATGAAAATTATCAATTTAATATAATGTGCAAAAACAAATAATCAGAATAATCCAGCTATCACAAAGTAGCTGTGAACAAAAATATACAGTGACCCTCTCTTCCACACACACCTCACACTGGTCAACAGGTAATTATATTAAATATGAGTGCTGATCCAGCCAATGATTGATCCAGAAATATTAAGTTATAATATTATAAAAAAGACCAATCCCAAAATATAAAAAAACCTTATTAAATCATACAACAGATATCTCTGACATTCCTGGCTCCTACAAATACATTTAATTTCACTTATATATATTCTATTCACAAATGTCATCACCCCGTATCCCAAAAGGAACAGTGTTCACAAGTCAAATGTGAATGCCCTGTATTGTGTGAGTCTGAAGAGGAAAGCCTGGGTTCACAAACACAGTGTTGATAACCAGCTTCGTAGATCCCTTATCTCTGATCAGGAGTTTTAGTTTAGTCGAGCCAGCTAAGTAAAAGAACCTCTGGCTCTGTTGATCTCTCTCGTCGTGGTTTACCCCCCTGCTCTGTGTTTCTGATGTGTGTATCCGTACAGTCCCCATGCTGCTCCGTTAGCAAGTTGTTTCTCCTGGCTGGATGACCTCAAGTCGCCCACAGAGCAGCCGTTCTGTGTGGACCGTAAAGCAGACCAAGCCAACTGGACCTACAAGTCCCTGTACAGAGGAGACGTAACCAGGTAACACACACATTCAAACACACACACTTCCTCCTGGATTTTTCATCGGACAAAAATGAAGTGTCTCCTTTAAAGTCAAACCCTGCTCAGCGGGATCTTACGTTCATTTAAAATCAAGAACTTTACAGATATATCATTTGGCATTTCCCCATTATTATATCCACACACATCAAGTTATTTGTTTAGCTATGTTCTTGCATTAGCCCAAATATTTCAAATACTGTAGCTTTCAAACCTGGAGAAATCCATAATTTGAATCAAAGTATATGTCTGATGATTCAGCTCCTGGTAAAAAGCTTAAAAATGAAATGAAGGAATCCTTGATCCCACTTTATGACACCAACAAACTCCAGCCCTCTGTTACTGTTTAATTGAGAGACATGACAGAAACATATTCATACATGAAGTAGGTTTAAAGGCTACACTAGCAAAACAGATGCTTACTTGATAACATGAATTGTGTCACAGTGAGATTTCAGAACCTCTTTATGTGCTCTAGGTATAGGAGGAAGGGCCATTCGTCCTTGGGTCTGGACCCCCGCAAACAGGGAGTCAGCTGGGAGGTGTCAGAGTCAAATAAGAAACAGAAAGGCGGGGACAAGAAGAAAGCAGCAGACAGATACTTCTCTCCAGTCAGTCGCCAGCTGCTGAGGTCCGAGCCCCTTGTTCCTACATTACCCACAATACCTAAGGACGGCAATTCCATCAGCACCTCCTCCTTTCTCCCGCTAGGCGGCGATGAGGAGAGCAAAGGAGGAAAGACAGGTAAGAGAAGTAGCTACAACAGGCTGTAAAAGGGAAGCGACCGTAGCTGTTGTTTCAATAAGAAATGTTTGGATCCAGGTGACAGAGTGCAGACATCCTCAGTGAATCCTCTGGGTGTGTATGACGCCTCCACGGCCCTCTGGCTGCAGGGGAAGGGGCAGCAGCAGGGGCAGCAGGAGCAGGAGGTGCAGACCGGGCAGAATGCAACGCTGGCCGGGAGGACCGAAGAGTTCAACAGGCGGCTCAGAGAGCAGCCAGGAGACACGCAGCTCTGGATACAGTTCATACGATACCAGGTAGGAAGACTGGGCTTTAAATGGTATAGATTGAAAGATCATAAAGAGTTATTAGCTTCAAACAAGTGAGACTCCAGATATGTCCAAAATATGTGGGATATCATATTTGATAAGAAATTGTTGTCTATATAGTTCTCACAAAATCTAACCTTGTCTTATTACACTGCTTAGTTGAATTCAATAATGACAATAAACAATATAAGCGGGATAATACACATTATCCCGCTTATTACACGGCCACATAATAAACGAACGACTTGACTCCCAATATTAAGGAAATAATTGTATTGACTTGGAAATAATCGTATTGCTTTCGCCCAAAAAACGAAACTCTGCACCACGGCACACCAACAGCTGGAACTGCAGCAACAACAACATAACGGCAGCACTGATTGAGTTTTACTGTAACTGTCCAAGTCAGTTCACAGTTTCCTGTTGCTGTTTACTTCCTGTCTGCCTTCTTCTGAAGATGTATCTGTCTTTTAACCTCTTTTCTTCTGTCCTTTGATCCTCCTTAGCAACGGGGATGTTATGCTAAGCAGCGGTGTGTTATCGAGTATTAATAACATCTGAAATGTCCAAATTGACCAATCAGAATCGAGTATTCAACTAAGCCATGTAATAATACTTGACTCACCGCTACTAAGCAAAAATAATGACCATTGCTAAGGATGATTAAACAACATCCCTCCTATTCGCGTTGGCCTTTATTGTTCATGAACGCCTCGCTGTACAATGTCCCTTATTGTTTATGGCTTTTCAATAATTGAGTTCTTCATTCTGCACCGCCTGTTCTCCCTCCCCAGGATGAGCTGAGTGCAGCAGTGTTTGGAGGAGAGGCAGAGCAGCAGGGCAGCGAAGCGGTGGAACATCGGAAGTCCTCCTACAGAGCGCTGCTGGAGAAAAAGCTGAGCATCGCAGAGCGCGCTGTATCGACCAACCACAGCTGCATCGCTCTGCAGCTGGAGAGGCTCCGGATCTGCCAAGAGCTCTGGGAGCCCTCTGCTCTGGCCAAAGAATGGAAGAAGCTGGTCAGTGTACAGCCTTAAAGATACATCTTTAAAGTCCAGAAAAACTTCTCAGGGTTTTGGTGTTGGACTACAGCTGTAGTTCTTTTTGTTGCCCTAAATAGAATTGATAATTGGCAGTATTTATTTTGTCTTTGGTTCCATTCAGCTTTAAAAGGCCTTTTTACAAGCAAATGTGGGCCAAAGCAAAGGGTGCAGATTTATTGTAAACGCCTTTCCCTTGATTATCCCGCTTAACAAAAACATGTATGTATCATGAATATGTGCTGGCACGGAGAAATCCAATGGGAAAAATAGCTTTTTGACAAGGGAGTCGCCAACTTCCGGGTCGGCCAACAAAAATATGTTATCACTGCACCACTCTATTTATAAGGGGAAAATAATCACAGTGCTAAGAGAATCCCAGTGCACTTGAAAGCTGCTGCAGCAGCAAGGAAGTGTTGGACATAATTATTGGAGTTATCTCGTGTACTTTGGCAAAGTCAAGTGTGCCATATGCAAAAGGAGAATAGAAAGGAAGCATTGCTGTCGTTTATTTCTTTGCCCTAGATAGAGTTGATAATTCGCAGTTCTGTATTTTTTTTCTCTTTGGTTCCATTCAGTTTTATACTGCCTTTTTTCAATCAAAGGCTATATTTTATTATGTCTGTGTACCAAAACTTAGGCTGCAGATTTATAGTAAACAACTTTACATTTACCTCAATGGAAAGGTTATACGGTCAAAACAAGATGTTAAGGAGAATAGAGTGGTGCATAAACAACTCCTAAAACCCGGAAGTAACTAAGCATTTCACCACTTCGGGTTACCTAGTCTCCAAGTCAATGGTTTTTTGAACATGTTGGTGATTAGAAGCCTGATATTAGTTCTGTGGTTAACACCGGCTGAAGACATTTTCAAAAAAATGCTGTACAACATAACATTCCTCAGTAATTTCCCCACCCTTGAATGTCTGAAACCTATGTATAATTTTAGTGACTAAAAGAGACTACTAAACGTAACAAAACTGATACATTTGTGGTGGTGATGTTCAGCCATGCGG